>NC_134861.1:25945000-26245000 GCF_049852395.1 Peromyscus maniculatus bairdii | reverse complement strand
AAAAAAGATTGACATACTTTTGACTAAACTGGTTAAAAGAAAGAGAAGACCCAAATTAATAAAATGAAATGTTCCTGTAGCTCTTCATCTAGGCAGGGTCTTGTGTGATTTCCCTCACCAGTTGGCACATCAACTGTATCGTCAATATGCAGGTCTTGTTTAGGTGGCCATGGTTTTTAGATTTCATAGGTTCCATGTCATGTATAGAGGACACACCCCACAGCAGACATCCTGGCGCTCTGGATCTTACATCTATCCACTGTGTTCCCTGAGCTTTGGGTATCGGGGTTGTGTTACAAATGTTGGTCCCCGTCCCCCGTGTCCCCTGCCCACCCCGTCAGTTGTTCTGCATTTTGACCAGTTGTGGATTCCTGTAATGGTCCCCATGTGTTGGACCATCCCTGAATCTCAGAGATAAAGCCAACTTGATCACGATAAATGATCTCTTCGAAAAACACCTGTACTCAGCTTGCAAGTATTTTATTAAGGATTTTTGCATCTATGATCATCAGGGAATTGTTCTCTCGTTCTCTAGCTCTCTCTCTCTCTCTCTCTCTCTCTCTCTCTCTCTCTCTCTGTGTGTGTGTGTGTGTGTGGTTTTGTTACTAAAGTAGAATGGATGTTGTTCCTTTCAGTTCAGAAAACTGTGTCCAGAGTTGGAAGAGCAACAAGCTATGCTTCAGGACTCTGGATTCTGAATAAAGTTTTACCCTACCAACATATATAAGCTGACTTGATTCTCAGGTTGTGTAAAATAGACGTAGCAATAGTCTTTGTAAAACACTTTAGAAATGTCTGATGTATTTCAAATGTTAGCTAAAATAGTATGGAAAGTCCAACAAAGGCGTATTTTCACAGCAGCTTTTGTGGGACTCAGAGCTGCAGCTGAAGTTCTGAAGCTTTTCTTTTTCTGCAGTGTAACTAACCTGTGTTAGACGAAGCAACTGTGTACCTGACTGAGTCGGGGAAATCGAAGTGATGAAACCGCCAGCAACAATGTGTCAAGTGAGTAGCAGAAAGCTGGTTGGGAATTTAAACCCCTTTTTACTGGTTAATCTCCAACTGCTAAAGACAAACAAAAAGCAAAACTAACATGATTGTAAACAGAGCACTGTGTCCTGTGGCTCCATTTCAGGCCTGCTGAGAAAGAACGGGTTGATCAAAGCCAGCGAGCTCACTCAGAACTGCGGGGCTGGGGCTGTCCGGCAGCGCACAGGCAGCGGCCATTATCCAGGAACAGGTGAGCACCATAATTAACCTCAGCTTCTGTTTGGAGAGAAGCAAGACATCTATCCCCACCCCCAACTCCCCCATCCTCTGAAGTTATATGCCAATGCCCTGAGTTCTGGGGGAACGTTTTTAAATTGTGTGAAGACTTTCCCCCTCCTTCCAAGCACGTGGAGGGGATGCTGCATTCCCTAACTTGAGGACATCACCCTGGAAAGCTGTTGATTGCTACCTGGGTTTGTTTGCTGCATCTCACACCTCAACCTACAGAGCAAAGCCTCTGCTAACGAAGCTAGGTTTGGTTCTGTAGGCCTTGAACACTGTGTAAATCAGGAGGACATGGAACTCCTGATCCCCCTGCCTCTGCCTCCTAAGTGCTGCAATTATGCCCAATGCCAGCAAGATTTTTTAACTAAAAAAAAATTATTCAGAAACCCCTGGAACCTTGCCTCACACGCGTAGACCAGGCAAACCCAGAGATTTGTTATTGGAGATCCTTTCAAGAGGAAAAGTCTTAAACAACAGACTTTTAAGGGTTGGCAAGATGCCATAGCAGGTAAAAATGTTTGCCTGGCAACCAGAGTTCTAGTCCTGGAACCAACATCAAGTCGGAAGGAGAGACACCACACATGGACACAACAAATAATAAGCCAATTTTCTTTTCATTTTTTCATGTTTGCATTATTTTCTATAGATATTTTTTAATCAATGGAGGCCAGAGAGACGGCTCAGTGGTTTAAAGCACAGACTGTCAGAGAAGGATTCCTAGCATCTGCATCAGACAGTTCACAACCACCTAGAACTCCAATTCCAGGGCTCCAGGCTTTCCCCAAGGGCTCCCGCACACATGTGTGTGTATCCTTACACAGACACACATGCATACACATAGAAAAGGTACATCTAGCCGGCCGGTGGTGGCGCACACCTTTAATCCCAGCACTCGGGAGGCAGAGCCAGGCGGATCTCTGTGAGGCCAGCCTGGGCCACAGAGTGAGTTCCAGGAAAGTCAAGGCTACAGAGAGAAACTCTGTCTCGAAAAGCAAAACAAAACAAAAAAAGAAAGAAAGAAAAGGTACATCTAAAAAAACAAAACTAAAAGGCTCTTGAACTGTTCAATTGTGTTCCTAGTTGTGTGTATTCTAGGTACAGGAAAGTAAATGGATACCTGTCCTGCTCCCTCCTCTGCACCAATTTGACTTAAAAAAAAAAAAAAAAGCTGCAAATTGTAAACAAAGCCCAGTTGCCCCCTTAGTATCCCAAGGTAAAAGGAGCCCGTTTCAGGGCTCTCACTGGTTCCAACACTAGCAGGTTCAAGCCCCTTCTATAAAGTGACACTACAATTGCATATAACCTATGAACATCATCCCATAGATTTTAAACTATCGATAGATTAATTATGATGCCTAAAGCAATGCAAAATGCCATATAAATAGGAAATGATGACCAAGAAAAAAAGTCTAACATTGCATACAACCTATAGACATCCTCCTACAGTTTAAATAATCTCTAGATTATTTATAGTACCTTGAACAATAGTGGCACATAACTTTAATCCCAGCACTCAGCAGGCAGAGACAGGCAGGCAGATCTCTCTGAGTTCAAGGTCAACCTGATCTATAGAGTGAGATCCAGGACAGCCAGGATTACACAGAGAAACCCAGTCTCAGAAACAACAACAAAAAACCTAGTTTAGGGAATAACAAAGAAAAAAGTGTGTTCATCTTCTGTGTAGATAGAATTTTATCTAGAACATTTTAACCATGAGGTCGGTTGATTCTGAAGATACACTCTGTGGCTGTGAGGCTTGACTACAGCGGCACCAGCCCCAGAGACGTTACACTAGAAACCCAGGGATTTATGCTAAAGCGCAGTGCTGGATTAACTGGGCAGTAGAATAAAACTAAACCACAGACGGCAACCTTCCTTCTTTGAGGAGACAATAAATTATAGGTGTAAGCAGGCGATGCTGGAAGGTGTCCTCCACCGTTCACAGTGAAGAACAAGCAAAGCCACTTGGTCACAGTAGATGAAGGAAAGAGGGCTGAGGGGCTTTTCGGAATCGCCAGGCTTGGATGTCACTCCGGAGTCTCTCAATGGTGGCTGAATGTGGTGATGTTATGGTTGTGTAGCAAAGTGTTCTTATTAGATATGCATATCAAAATACTTTGAAAAGTTTCAAGCTGGGACTATTATTAGGGCTCAGTAGATAAAGATGTCTACTGCCAAAGCCAAGGAACTGATTTTGATTCTTGAGACCCATATGGCGGAAAGGGAGAACAGACTCCCAGTGGTTATCCTCTGACTCCCACATGCAGGCTAAAATAAATGTAATTAATTTTTTAAGACGAAAAAGTCCAAGGTTAAGCTAAACATTTATTTTAAAGTTCTAAAGGTCACAGAGCTAGCAAATAGCAAACGTGGGTCTACTTTGAGCCAAATCCCACTCCAGCTACTGCTCAATACCTCCCGGAATAGATTTTTGTCTTCTCTTCATCACCTACTGAAATCTCTGCTCTTCAAATCCTGCTAATTTATGCAGCATCCCCTCTTTTAGGAAGCTACTGGTGACTTTTCCACCATGTATAAGTGGCCCTCTTTTGATCCCCTCATGACAACTGAACCCCATCTGTATTTTAATAGTCTGTATATTTGTTCTCATCCACTAGACAGTAAACTCTTCAAGGTAGGGAATCTAGTTTCTACAGTGTGTGACACATACTTCTGCAGCAGGAAAATATCATTCGCATCTGAAGTTTTTCTCCACCTTCGGATGGAGAAATTCTGAACTTGATAACACGCCTTTTATGCATCAGAAATAAACTGGAGCATGACAAACCGACAGACCAGATTTTCAATACATATTTTAAATCAATAAAGGAATAATTCCTCCTTCCCTGTGACCGAGTCACTTTCCCCAAACAAGCAGGCTTAACTCCAGAGGAAAAAGACGTATGGTTTGAAATTACTTTTATCCTTTATCATTTTAAAACTGGTAACTTTCTCCCTCATTTTCTTCCTCATAATCACAAAACATGATTTTCCCTATTTGAAAATGTGAGATTTTGTGTGTGTGTTGGGGGTGTTGTCTTGGATTTACCCTTTGGCTAACTGGTAGCAATTATGTTCAGCCTCTCAGCTAAATGCTAAAAAGCCGTAAATCGGGACTTGGATTTATGTGGCACTGCGAGGAAGGGAACAAGCTAGACTAATTTATTTATATGCTTTCTTCCCTGAAATGATTGTGTTAAAGTCTCACATTCTTGGGTGTGACGCTCTGGCGACAAAAACCTTCACAACGTGTACTGATTACGTCTATGACTTAAAGATGTGGGTTAAAACGGTGTTAGGGAACGCGGTGGTCTTTTCCAGATGCTTTCGTTGCAGAAACAAGGAAAAACTGACAAATACTCTTCCTAGAGGTTTGGCCGGATTGGCAGTCCCACAGCAAGGGACGACCTGACGCTCCGACAGATGCGTTTGCAGCTCCAGCGAGCGAGCGCACACGCGAGGCGGACCGGAGCCCGGCGCCCGAGGCTGGGGGCGTGGCCGGGGGCGGGCCCGCGGCTCCAGGGGCGGGGCGGCGGAGGGCGAGAGGCAGCCTGGGAAGCAGCGCCATATTGGCGGCGGCCGCGCTGTATTGTCATAAGGCGAGCCGGTGCTGTGGTGTGTTCACTGCTCGGTTGACTGCCTCGGCCGTAGTGAGTGGAGGGGAAGTGAGCGCGCAAGCGAGCTGCGAGCGAGCGGAGGGAAGTGGACAGAGGAAGCGGGAGAGGGCAAGCACAGGACCCCCGAGCGAAAGGCACTCGCTGGAGGGCGACGCAGGAAGCGATGAAAGAGATGTCTGCGTAAGTGGGGGCGGCGGTTGAGGGCGAGGTGGAGAGCGGAGCCTGAGGCGGGCAGCCCCGCGGCCGGCAGCCCGCGCCCCCCGGCAGCCCGCCCGGCAGCCCGGCAGCCCGGCAGCCCGCCTGCCGCCGCTGCCTTCCGCCGCCCGCCGCCCGCCGGGGCGCCTCCCCTCCCCGCCGCGGCTCACCCGGCCGCCCCGCGGGGACCCGGGAGCCGCCGCCAGCCCCCCGCCGCCCGCCCGAGGACGCCCCCGGACCAGGATGCGGGGGAAAGGCGCGTGTGGCTGAGGAGACAAACGGTCGGTCCCTCTCCTGCCCCAGCCCTGCCCCAGCCCGCCCGCTCCGGTCTGCATTGGCGCACACGCCGTCCCCCTGCCTCCCCCTCCTCCCCCGCCGCCGGACCCGCTGTCTTCAGGTCCTGCGGAGGGGCTGACCCAGCCCAGCCCAGCCCGCGGGTGTGGGCTTGCTCGCCCTCGGAGGAGGGGTAACCCTAGCCTGCGCCCCCGTCCCTTCCCGCAGACCCACAGCGGCTACCGGGCTGGATCCCCTGCTCACACTTGGATAAGTCAGAAGCAGTTTCCGTACTTGCCAAGAATGTATTAGAGCTCCTTACGTTGCACTTTACCTGGAAATGATTTAAACATGCAGAAAAATGCACAGAAAAACAAAACAACAACAACAAAAACACACCGTTTGTGTAGTCACCACCCATCTCTCCCACAGAAGAGCATGGGGTGTGTTCTTACCTCTTTAGTCTTCTTTCTTTAAAAGAAGTCAAGCATTCCAATACATCTGAAGGACTCGCCTATCCCTGCTCTGATTCCATTCATGTCGCTCTTCCAAGGCCCCAAAGTACTGAATTTGGTGGTTATTTTTGCTGCATTTTTAATGTTAATAATACATATTCTTGTGTCCATAACCCATTGTACTTGTTTTTAGCTGTCTATAAGTACATCACAGCTACTACTCTGCAGCCTGATTCTTTAGGACATGTTCTCTCTGACCTTTATCTTATTTTTTTCATTTCTAATTAATTCTTAATTAATGTATTCCATTTATAAATACACTCCAGTGCAGTCCTTTTAACAGACTGTCAATGAACATTCTATTTACTTATCTTGTGTACCTGCAGTAAAATTTTGTAAGCGAAGTTGATGATAGGTTGAAGGGTATGTGGGGGTATGTCGTTTACTTCCCCATTGTCCCACAAGAGAGGTTCAGAACCCTAGATTTTGAATTTGGAGCCCAGTAGATTCCTAGATAGCCAACTTTTTGAGGATTCAAGTAAAGTGCAACAAGGAATTATATTGTCAGAGCTGAAGAAATTATGAAGGGGAGAATGGAGAGGTGGGGAAGAGGTTGAGACCTACTTCTCAAGAGTTGTTGGCATTGATTGTGTGAGAATCTGTCTGTGTCATGTATTTATCATACACAAACATACCCAAACACCTTTATCTTTCTTAGATATAAAAAACCCAGATCTTTAGGGGAGAAATACAACTTGGAATAATTAATTGAAGTTTTGTTTGTTCTACAGCAAGATGGAAATGGGGGAGAAATTAAAGTTGGTTTCGACACTCCCTTATTTTTCATTAAGTCATTCCAAAGGTATATAGGCTGTTTGTTGAGATGAGGTTTCGAGCAGCCCAGACTGGCCATGAACTTGTTTCTGCTTCAACCTCTGGACTGCTGGGATTGAGCCCTGTGCCCCCAAACCTGGCTAAGCTATCACACCTTCTGTATTATCCCTTCTTTCTCCCCATCTAATAAAATCTCCAGCTGAAGAACATGTCTTAGTTTGTAGACTCACTAGTAATACGGCACTGTTGTTTCATTTGTTTTGGGTACAGAGATGGAACACAGGGCCCTACACATGCTAGATAAACACTGAGCTATGTCTCCAACCCCACGCCAATGTTTTAAGCAGTTAGTACAAAAAGAAGTAAACACTGTTGTATTTTTGTGGTGTTTAAATTTTTAAATGGACACATTTGTACATAATTTATATAATGATCAATTTAAAGTAATTGGCATGTCTGTTACATTTGCTGATCATTATGTAAACATGTACAATGCAATTATTAATCACAGTTGCTCTGCTGGGTTATAGAATATTAGAAATTAATCCTAGAGCCATGCATAGTGGCACACACCTTTAATCCCAGCCCCATGGGGCAGAGGCAGGCAGATCTCTAAATTGGAGGCCAGCCTGGTCTACATAGTGAGTTTCAGGACAGTCAGAGATACATAGTGAGACTCTATCTCAAAAAAGAAAGAAATCCTAGTGTCCAATTACACCTTTTTTTTGGTGAAAAGGTGTTGTTATGTAGCCTAGGCTTTGAACTCAGATTCTTCTGCTTCAGCTTTCTGAATGAAGGGATGGAGGGACTGTGACTGTCCCATTTATTAACCTCCCTCTTCTTCTTCTGTTATTTTTTAAAAGGCTAATTTACTAAAGTTAAAAGACTGCTTTTTATTTTGAGATTATATTATTGTTATGAATAGTTCTTTATGAAAGTATGAAGAAAAGTGGTTATCAGGTTAGAGTATATGCTCATTTTTACTTTTGCAACAAAAGTTTACTCCACATCTTTTAGTCATAGATGTAGTCAGAAATTTGTGGTGCTTTATTCAAGATTGTAATTTCCTACTGGCTAAGGTCTATTAAGAGCCATTTGTATTCTTTAAAATGTTGCTATTTAGTGTAAAGAAATCAAAAGTTATTCAGTGTGAAAATGTATGAGCTCCAATCTAAAATGAAGAGAATATTAACTAGTCACAAAATATTAGAACTGTAAATTCTGATGCAAGGAAAAGATGTCTGTTAGTATAGATTTCCCAGGGACTAGCCTAGTTGTGATTTCTTTTTAAGGTTAGAATATGTCCTAAGTACCTTATGATGGATTGTTTTGTTCCTTTACTTGTTTGAAAACCGTTGTTTTTACAAGAGTGTCTTTCAAGTGTTTGACTGCTTTTCACAGACTTTATAATCTTAACTCAGTCTGCAGGGTGTAGTGGAGGTAGCCCTGGCACTGGCCCATTTAGGCTCTTTGCATTTGAACTGAGTGGTGTTGATACAATTGTCCTGATGTCAGCACATACTACTTGAAAAGACAACCATGAAAGCTGAAGGCTGTGTGGAAAGCCCTACATGAAGACCAAATACCTACCTTTCCCTTTTTTTAAAGTGGCTTCTTTGGTAATGTTCAATAAACTTTTAAGGTAGTTCAAATAACCTAAGTGAATTAAGAGGTTTAGTGTATTGGTATGAAACAATACTTTAAAAATTGTTTCCTCTGTTTCTTTTTTCTTGAACAGAAACACTATGCTGGACAGCCAGTGTCAACAAAAGCATTATGGAATTACCTCTCCAATTAGTTTGGCATGTCCTAAAGAAATTGATCATATTTATACACAGAAATTAATTGATGCTATGAAACCATTTGGAGTATTTGAAGATGAAGAAGAATTGAACCACAGGTATGTCATTGAAACTATAAAATATTTTTACAGTATGCTGTTTAATCATTTAACTCATACATATTGAATGCTTTATGATCCCTGCCTATGTGTATAAAAATGCCAAAAAAGAAAACTCTAGGCTCTCTTGGAACTTAAATTTTTAATAGGCATTAGGAAAGGAGACTAACAACTAGTCAAGTAAGTAAGTACAGTGTTATATATGGTAAGTACTGGTGGGAAAAATTAAGTTTAAGGGTAGAAGTCTTTAGAGAAGACCTTGTTGAAAGACACTGAAGGAAAACTACAGTTGAGGAAGGGAGCCATGTGGATGTTTGAAGGAAGTTATTCTGGCAGAAAGCCTAAGGTGAATGAATGTGTAGTTGGTGTATTTGAGGAGTATATAAGCAAAAGATCTTGGGTGTCTAAAGCAGAGCAAGTAAATGGGAGAAATTCATTAAGACAGAGAAAAGGCTTTAGGAAGGAAGTTAGGACGAGGGCACTTTGTAAGCCACTGTAAAATGTTTGGAAATTGAAACCTATCTTGGTTTTGAGTAGAAAATTGGCATGATCTGACTCATTTTTAACAGTTACTGCAGCGATGGTGTCGGGAATAGTCTCTAAAGGTGGCAGGAGTAGGGGACAAGAGCAGAAGCAGAGAGACTCGTTCAAAGGATATTATAACAACCCGGGTTAGAAATAATCACTGACACCTGAGGGTAGCAATAGAAATAAGTAGTCTCTTCTAGATGGATTAAAGGTAGGGTTATTTAATGACAAATAGAGACAGTTTCCAAAGATGATGCCAAGATTTTCAGTCCCTGCGTCTTACTGGATGAAGTTCCATTTTGAGGGGAGACTGAGAAGAAAGCAAGTTTATAGGGATCAGAAGATAGTTTGCCATGTACTTATAGAATGCCAAAATCATTTTTTTTAAATGTGGATGTTTATGCCATTGGTTTTAAATTTAATAATACCAAACTGCATTAGTTAAGTACTATTTCATAAAAAGTAACCAATAATTAATTTACCTATTTTAATTACACAAAAAGCCATGAGTACTAGTGAGAGAATGCTAGTCTCTAGTACCATACTGCATTGATGTAACTCTATAATAAGGCAGAGTTGACAGTTCAGTTTACCTCTGTAGCCTCATTGAAGGTAACTTTGTGATTTATATTAGGTTTTTTAATTTTTGAAGACAACTCAAAGACCAAAATATCACATTTATCATGTCTGGCATTCCTAGATCTCTCAGGTTTGCTATGTATCAACAGATGTGCTATCATTAGCACATATATAATATGGATTTAATGTGGTATCATTACAAAATTTCTACCCGTGTGTTTATTTCTTTTATATTGTTTAGTTTTTGGTTTTGTCTTAAAGTGTAAATTTAAAATTCTCATCTTTGATTATAGGCTGGTTGTTCTTGGTAAATTGAACAATTTAGTAAAAGAATGGATTTCTGACATCAGTGAAAGTAAGGTAAGATTAAAACTGTATAGAATTCAATGTTTCATATTTTAGCCATTCGTCCTAGCAAATTACTGTGTAAGAATCAGATTACCTGAAATACTTTGGTGTCAGCATTTGTGTTGAGTAGTAATTTTATACAAGATATGGATGTGTACTTTTGTATCTTTTGGAAAGATGCTTTTTGCTTTGTTTGCCAAGGACAGTTGTCTTTCTCTTTGTTGGGATTGTCCTTTGGCAGAACAGTAGTAGTAATGTGCCAGGTTGTGAGCAAATGAAATAAAGGTTCAATCCAATGGTTTTGACTTCCATATCTTACAACTACATCAAAATCTTTATGTAAGTGTTTCACTTTAAATGGATATTGTAATTTTGTAGCTCTCCATTTTGATTCACAGTAAGTTAGCCACTAGCTTCCATATGGAACAACAGTAACAACAAAAACCAGGCTCACTGACATATTTGGGAATAAAGTGGTCTAGACAGCTGAATTTCTAAATAAATAAGGTTTTACCCCAGAGATAGCCAAGTGTAGCCGCAAGTCTATAACAATGTCTAGTTTGACTCCCATGCACTGGTCTAGAATTTTCAGTTTGAGGAGATTTTACTTACCGAGACAGACTTCAGACTTCTTACAGTGCCCGGCTGGCAGCACCGGGCTTGCTTTTGAGCGCGGGGCGGAGGCTTGGATGCAGTAGGTTCCTGCTCTCGGTGCCTGTAGCCCCTCTCTCTCCTTTCTGACTGGGTGACTGCCATTTACTAGTTTCTGTGTTTCCCATGGCGAATTCTCTTACTGCACTTGCTTAGCCCATCAGACACCAGTTTGCAATCTTTCTGCCTTTTTAGAGGGTTCTGGATTGTGAACCCCCACCTGACAAGGTTTCTCAGTGTATCCATGGCTGTCCTGGAACTCCCTCTGTAGACCAGGCTGGCCTCAAACTCACAGAGATCCGCCTGCCTCTGTCTCTTGCATGCTGAAATCAAAGGTGTGCACCACTACTGCCCGGCCATGAATTTCCTTTATTGTTGCATGTATATTATAAATATTTTACTGGCTGTACTAAGATGAGATAGGGCATGTTCAACTAGGTGGTAAAAGTTTTTATTAGCTGGCTTCTTATCACTCTACCTAATTAATGAGATAGACTATTTAGGAAGAAAAGATTAAGCTAGCATACAGTTTTGGAGGTTCAGATACAAGTTCAGACAGCCCTAAAATTTTGAGCTAGTGGTGGTGGTGGGAGGCAGGGGCAGCAGATGGCAGTCACAGAAGTGGAATGGATGTCAGAGCAAGTGTTTCACTCCAACTAGGAAGCAATCAGTGGCATCCTACATAATCCCTTTTGAGAGCACGCTCCCGTAACCTAAGACCCTCCTACAGCCCAGTCAGCCCATCCTCCTTAAGGGCCTTCCTGCCGCCCAATACTGCCAGGAACACCACTCAGAGTAAACCATTTGTCCATTCACCAAATGGCCCCACCTCTTGACATTTAAGTGTTTTTGTTTGTTCATATAGTATTCTCAACTCTTCCCTTAACGGTACTCAGTTTAATGTGAATATTTCAGTGTATTTACTTATCAAGTCCTTTCTGCCCTGTAATCTACATGGATTTAGAAATTTTCTGTTAGTATTCTCATTTATTTTATACTTCGGATAAATTTGTAGGGTTGATTCTTTTAGTATAAGGTAATGAGCTTCTAAAGACTTAAGACTTTAGTCATTAAATTTAATCTAATCTTTGTTATTTACTTTTGTGGCCAAAAGGGTATCTGGCTCATTTCTGATGTCTCAAAGAGGGTTATATCAGTAGCTAAGGTTGTTGGATAAGGTAATATTCTGGTCATGAATAATCAAAAAGTCAATTTTAACATCTTTCCAGTAGATAAAGTAACTAGTCATTATGTCAGTATTATACTTTCATTTATGTATATTTTTATTTGGGAAATAAGTAACTGAAGGATTTGAACTAAGTCAAAGATGATTTGAATGTTGTTGCCATACTCTAGTCTAAAACACAGATAAAATAATTTTAGTTAAGTTCTATGGCTGTATAAAAATATTTTATCCTGTAATTCAGTGTATCACTTTCTCATAGAAATACAAGGATCATACTTTCCCTTTGTTTTTTTTGAGGCGGTGTCTCACTGTGTCACCCTGACTGTTATGGAACTTTCTATTGCAGACAAGGCGGGCCATAAACTCAAAGAGATTTTCCTGCCGCCTTCCAGTGCTGGGTATTCACCACCATACCCAGCAAGGATTCTCTTTTTTTTTTTTTTTTTAACATAGAAAAGTAAAACGAAATTTTTTTAAATGTCCTGGCTTACTTAGCCTTTGTATTATTGTAAGTCATTAATAAATTTATTAACTCCTTTCTAGCTAGTTGTGAGACTCTTGAAACATTAATATGCACTAAACAGAACATAGCTGTGTCTTGTTATACAGATAATCTTATTCAGGTTAGTCACCTGTATTCTGGAACTATGGATGGCGAACAGTAGCAGACCCATTTCTCACCTCTGACGACTTTAGGTAGAGTTGAAGAGCTGGGAGTTTCTTATTAAAAATATGTCTCTGGAAGGAGAACTCAGTTGATAATCGAGTACTCATCACACTAGCATGAGAACCTGAGTTTGCATCCCCAGAGCCTGACTTACAAAGGAGTGTGCACCATACTCCTGTAACCTCAGTGCTTACGGAAAATGAGCAAGGCAAGCTAGGTGTGGTGGTGCAGGCTGTAATCCCAGCACTTGGGAGGTGAGACTGAAGACTGGCCATTCATTTGGAGCCATTTGGGCTCTGAGGAACCCTGTCTCAAACAAACAAAACTCACCCATAGATAATGAAACAGAAGGCTGTCTGTCTGTAACACAGGAAGAACATTTAAGATGGATACTAAGTAGACCAGAGTACAAGTGCAAATACCCGAGAAGCAGCAGTTGGAGTTAGCTCAGAGAGAGGTTAAAAAGTAGCGGGTTTGTTGGTTCGTCTTTGAGACTGGTTTTCTTTGTGTAGCCCTGGCTGTCCTGGAACTCGCTCAGTAGACCAGGCTGGCCTCAAACTCACAGGTCTGCCTGCCTCTGCCTCCTGAGTGCTGGGATTAAAGGTGTGAACCACCACCAGGCTGAAAAAAAAGTAGCTTTTTATGATACAATTAAAGAAATTAAATTGAAGTCTTTCCATTATCTTTTGTAAGGTGTTCCCATCAAGAATGACCTCATTCTTGAAGAAAGCTGAATAGCTAATATCAAACAATTAAACATACTTGTAATAAAAACTAAAGGGGCCGGGCGGTGGTGGCGCACGCCTTTAATCCCAGCACTCGGGAGGCAGAGGCAGGCGGATCTTTGTGAGTTCGAGGCCAGCCTGGGCTACCAAGTGAGTTCCAGGAAAGGCGCAAAAGCTACACAGAGAAACCCTGTCTCGAAAAAACCAAAAAAAAAAAAAAAAAAAAAAAAAAAAAAAAACTAAAGGGAAGATGAGTTTGACTTAGATTTTGATAGTTGAGTTAGTTTCTTAAAGGAGTATAGTATATCAATTGTTCAGTAAAAGATTATAAACATTTAGGTGCTCTTTATGCAGAATAACTTAAATGATTGAATGCTTTTTGCTCTATTTTAGAATCTCCCACCTTCTGTTGTGGCTACTGTTGGCGGTAAAATTTTCACCTTTGGATCTTACAGGCTTGGAGTACACACCAAAGGTAACTGCTGTTTAGTTATGTTCTAGTGATAAGAATGTTTAGTGAACTGTTTTAGTTGTTCACAGTGAGTGAGTACGGAACATAGTTCCCATCATCTTACTGCTAAGTGTTCATAAACATTGTTAACGTTATCTTATGCTCATTTTCCATACTTAGTTCTGTATTTATGTGACTTTAATGAAAATATAAGATATCCTTCTTAAGAAATCACTTTATTTCTGTAGGAGCTGATATTGATGCACTTTGTGTAGCCCCAAGACACGTGGAGAGATCAGATTTTTTTCAGTCCTTTTTTGAAAAATTGAAACATCAAGATGGCATTAGAAACTTAAGAGTAAGTATCCTTTGGCATCTAATATTTGGAGGTTAGAAACAGCTGTAAAATCATGGACTTAGGATTGTTGACAGACCTCTTAAGTTACTGTATCTTGTTATCATCACATATAGAAATTAGGAATATGAGTTCATAGCTCTGTAGACTGCTTTTATATCTAGACTATACCTATAGTTCTTGGATCTAAGTCAAGTAGCTATCTGCCTGAGCCTCAGTTTTCTCAGCTCGGGGAGGGGTGGTGGGGGGTGAGACAGGGTTTCTTTGTCCTGGAACTCACTCTGTAGACCAGGCTGCCCTCGAACTCACAGAGATCAGCCTGCCTCTGCCTTCTAAGTGCTGGGATTAAAGACGTGGGCCACCACCACCCAGCTGATGATAACTTTTATGAGATATTTTTGAGAATTAATGTGATAGTAGACTCAAACCACTTGTTATAATAGCTGATAAATAATTGATGTCTATCAAATTGTGGGTGATATTATATGTAAGAATTTAGTTAATGACACAGTGTATATCTAGCCTTTCATTTAGCAAATAACATTTCCATACTAGCAATCTAGAAAACACTGGCCTCAGTTCTACCAGTAAAATACTGTATGTATGTATTTGCAAGTGTGTGGGGGTGATACACTTGTGTGTTGCTTATAGAGGCCACAGGACAACTGTGAGTGTCCTTCTGAAGAACATTGTCTACTTCCTGACAGTCTTCATTGGCCTAGAGTCCCCAGTTAGGGTAAAGGGACTGGACGGTGAGCCCTAAGGAGCCTCCTGGCTCCTCCCTACTGCACTGCTGTGCTCCGTGTTGGGTTCTGTGGACTGAACTCAGGTCCGTGTTTGCAGCTCAGGTACTGGACTGAGCCAGCCCCTAGCATTCTTTTTTGATGAATTATATAAGACCTCCGATTTTTTTTTTTTTTTTAATTTAGCACTAATGCTTTTTGTAATTTTTTTTAGGCATCTTATGCACCCCATGCCCAAACTCATTGTGTAGCCAGCAGTGACCTTGAACTTTTGAGCCCCTTGCTTCTCCCTCCTGAGTACCAGGGTAACAGGAGAGGGTAGCCATACAGTTTACACTTAATGCTTTTTGTAATAATTAATTTTCAATTTGGACCCCATACATAGTACCCAGATAACAACAGTTCTGCTTTCCAGTTTCTGACACATATTCTCAACAGGATAAATTACATAATAAGTACAGAGACATTTTGTGTGATCCCGTAACATAAACTATAGAAAAGAAGGCCTTAACCTGCATATTAGACCAAAAACTTTTTTAAACTTTTTTTTAACTGAATAAAATACCAATTAGAAGAAAAGGTAAGGTATTGGCAGTTCGGAAGGCTGAAGGGCTAACCCCTATGTTATCTTTGTCTTCCTTTTATAGGCTGTAGAAGATGCCTTTGTGCCTGTTATAAAGTTTGAATTTGATGGTATTGAAGTAAGTATTTAATATGCTTTATATTTGACAATTGAAATATTTAACCTATAAGTTTTGTTTCAAAATCAAACTTGGCATTGGCATGTTTTTGTTTGATTTGTTTTGGGGCTTGGGTTTTGAAATAATCTCACTATGTAACTCTCGCTGTCTTCCTGGGAGTTAAGCTTACAGGTATGTACCAGCTTGCCTGGCACTAACCACATAGTTTAAAGAATTAAATAGTGGTCTTTTTACCTTCTTTCCCATTTCTCTTGACCGCTCACCGTGGACAGTGAGCCAACCTCCATCTCTCCCTCATGCTTTTTGTACACACCCTTCCTCATCCCATAATCATCTAAAATAATCGCTCTGTTATAATTTTCGTTTTGAGCTGTGGTCTGTTTACATTATTATTTTAAAAACAATTTTCAAAGCTCAGTACTGAGTACTGAATTACCATTCCTTTGCCCTATAACATTTTTTCCTCGGGTGTTAGTGGTTATTGGTTCTGTTAGTTTCGTTGTTTTACTTTTGTCTAGTTTAAACCACCAGTCTCTTCTGGTTGTCAGAATCTCCGTTAAGCTGAGAGTCATCAGCATCTTGAGAAATTGTCCCCTGAATCTTGTCACCTCTTCTCGTCTCAGCCAGCCATTGCCCATCTTGGGGCACAGCGGGCATCTTGGTGTTCTCTCTAGCATCCTCCTGAAAGTTTCTGTCCCTACTCTAGACTTTTCTTCTTTCTAGATGTGGTACCATTTTACTGGAGCTCATCCATTGGATTCCTGAAAAAGAATTTGTTTTCTTTTTATCTTGCATGCTTAAAAATCACTGAATTCATAATTTTGCTGAGTACATCATACTAGGTAGGAAATGATTTTTTACATACTTTAAGGCCTTCATTGTTTTATAGCTTCTGTGCTGTTGAAAAATATACCATTTTTAGTCTTTCTTCTTTTTATGTGTGACCAATTTTGTCTCATTTAGTTGTTTTGTTTTTATTTTGTCTTCATACTTGTAGAATTTATGAAGATGATATGCTTTGGTGTGTGTTTTTAATTGATGTGCTTGGCATGCAATAGTCCTCTTTTAGTATGGAAACTCCTTCAATTCTTGGAACTTTCATTAAGTTCTTTTGGATTTCCTGCCTTTGTTTACACACATGTGTCTTTTTTCATGGAATCTTAACATTTGTTTGTTGAGTCTCCAGAACAGCTTTCTATAAATATAAATAAATAAAATTGCACATGCGTACACATACACAAATTCTTCTTTCTCATATATTAACCACATCTTCATATTTTTATTCTGCCTTTTTGATGTTTTCTTGTCTTTGAAGCTTTGTAATGATTTCCACTGCCCTATTTTTAATTTCTAAAAGTACTTTTTATATTTTCTAAATGTTCTTTTAGATATATTTGTGTATTTATTTGTAGCTACCTGTCCTGTTTCCTGAAAAAAACGTTTCGGTCTGTTTTCCTAGGTCTGCTGGGTCTGTTGCCTTCTGCCCACCTGTTTTCCAGCTTCCATGCCTTCTGCTGCTCTTTGTTTTGTCTCATTTTCCTAGTAGGTTATGCCATAAAATCAAAACAAACTAAACCAAAACAAAGCACATTTTTCCTAATACTTTAGTTGACTTTCAAGAGGGAATGAATGTAAACGTGTGTTGGATCTTCCATCTTTATTTCAAGACTTAGAGTAATTGTCCCGCATTAGATCACCTTCATAGGCCTTTTGATGTTTTGTTAGAATGTCTCAAACTAGAAATTGGAACTTTCTATGTTTGGAGTTGGGGCTGAGGAGAATAGGAAGTAATATTTGTCTCCTTTTTTCTTTTTTTTTTTTTTTTTTTAACCTCTTTCCAAAGATTGATCTAGTCTTTGCAAGACTGGCAATACAAACCATATCAGATAATTTAGATCTAAGAGACGACTCTCGCCTAAGAAGCCTTGATATACGGTGTATTCGCAGCTTAAATGGTAAGTTTCTAAAGAAATCTTAGATCCCTGCTTGAAAACAAGTAAATAGAGCTTTTTTGCAGAATTATTAATAGACTATTTTAAGGCTTGAACAAATTAAGAATAGTTGGAGTACAGCTCAGTTTTAGAGCACAAGCTTAGTGTATGTGAGGCCTTGCATACCATCTCAGATCCAGAAGATTTGAAGTCATAGTTATTTCTTTATAAAAATAGTATGATCCCATTTAAATATCCTCAAAAGTATCATTTATTTGAAATATTAAGTTTAGAATTGAGGTTCATAAACTTACTAGTCTCAGGAGCCCTGTAAACCTTTAACATTTATTGAGAACCCCAAAATACATTTGTTCATCTGTATTATATATCAATATTTACCATATCATAAATAAAAATAAATGTTTTGAATATTTATAATTCACTAGAAATAAAAAACCTTTTAAATTAATAATTTTTTATGTCTAAAGTAGATTTTGTTTTCAAATTGCCTTACCTGCTTTTGCCTGTTATCTAATAACTTATTTGTGTTAAAATATGAAAAGAAATGGAATTACCTTGTCACATTAATGTCCAGTGATCTGACTGTTTGGAAAATGTTAGTTCGCAAAGTTATTTTTATCTTCCAAATGTTTTCACAGACTTTGTTATAAAGTGGTTTTTAAATGTATTGATTAATTAATATTAGCACCAATTCTGTCATGAGAGTCTTTAAAGTATTAGAAGCTGTGAGGTTCACAATAGCAGATACAATGATTTATAGCTAATATAACTTGAAAGCATACATTTTCTTATCCATAATAAGTAGTATCATTGTTTTCCTTGAGGCAAGGAACTTACCTAGTTTATTTTTCAGAGATTATCTACTGAATACTCACTGTGTAATCTTGTTTATCTGCTGTTTTAATTTCAAGTAACCACTGAAATGATGACACACTTCTTTCCTTTTGTTGGTTTTTTTTCTTAACTATAGTATCTACATTGTATACTTCTGCACTTTGTTGCCACTGCCATGATTGACCTCTAAGGTGACAGTACTTTTAGCCATCATTGCCATTTCCCCATCAATGCAAAGTTAACAGACTGTGAAAATGGCAAAGAAAGATTAGTATTCTTACAAAAATAGATTTGACCTCACAGATTATTCAGGTTTGAGAGCCACTGATTTATTATAGTCTCTTGTTTTACATCTTTGTTTTTTTGTTCATTTGTTTATTTTTGATTTTTGAGACAGGGTTCTCTGGGTATCCCTGGCTGTCCTGGAAATCACTCTGTAGATCAGACTGGCCTGGAACTCAGATCTGCCTGCCTCTGCCTTCTGAGCGCTCACTTTATTTTGTCTAGTAAATTACACTTCTCTATGGAAAGGTTTATATTGAAACAATAGCAGTTTAATAACTTGGAGGCATTGTGATTAAGTCAGATGTAGAAGAAACTGAAAAGGAACTCAGACCCTTCTATTTCAATACTAGATTTCATTACCCATGTACTTTCAATTCCTCAAAAGTAAAGACCTTTTCACATGTGTTTCAAAATTTTAAATGCATCCTGACTTATTTTATCATTTGAGAGTTTGAAGGTTAGACCACTTGAATTAACTGAGTTTTGTTCCTTAGTGAAAAATCAATGTTTTGTCTTTTTCAGGGTGCAGAGTTACTGATGAAATTTTGCATTTAGTGCCAAATAAAGAAACTTTTAGACTCACTTTAAGAGCAGTCAAATTATGGGCAAAACGTAAGTATCCCAAGTCTTTGATGGGTCTGTTCTGAAATTCTAATTTTCTATTGCCAGCAATTGAAGTACATATGAAGACTCTGACCTTACTGATGCTGTTGAGGGTTGATGGCCAATAAACTTGGAAAAGCTGTTTCTCAGGTGTAATGGTCTATAAGTGATTTTCTGTCCTCCATGTGGAGATGGGTGGAGATGGATGTGTGTATGTGTTTGTTTGTGTGTGTGAGTGTGTGTGTGTGTGCGTGCGTGTGAGAGAGAGAGAGAGAGAGAGAGAGAGAGAGAGAGAGAGAGAGGGGGGGGGGGGGGGCCCTATGCCTAGTTCTGATAGGTCATTCTGTATTATTTGTAGCTGTATTCAGACACTGCTGAATGGTGATATATGATGGCAGAGGAAATGGCTCAGTAGATTGGAGCACTTGCTTCGTGGGTTGAATCCGAATCCAACACACATGCAAAAGGCAAGGCATGGCTGTGTGTGCCCGTGACCACAGCCTCAGCACCATGGGGCTAGAAACAGGAAGATCTCAGGCTTGCTGGCTGTCACCCTAGCTTCAGGTTCACTGAGATAAAGTTCAAGGGAATCAGGCAGGGAGAGAGGACAGGCAGGACACCAGAGGCCTCATGTGGCCTACATGTGCATGTACCTGTACACATGTGTTCATGTATACTACATACACAAACACACATGATTTTTAAAAGAAAAAGAATGTGATAATGGTCTGAAAAGTGAATTGTTAGGTAGCTTTGTGGCCATGCAACCAAAATAGAATGTGCTCACATAAACCTACTTGGTACAGCCTACTGTAAACTTGAGCTCTAGAAAGCTATTGCTCCTAAAACTATATAGCCTTTTAACTGTATGAATAATGTAGGCCTTTTAAATGCAGTGCTAAGTACTTTCATGTAGAAGATACCTAAACACAGTAAGATACAGCAAAGACACAAAAAAATGATCTGTGTGAAACAGATATGATAGATGGAATTTGCTGAACCCAAAGTTGGTTTGAGTGAGTCTGAGTGAGTAGTGAGTAACTGTAAATGTCCAGGATGTTAATGTCCACTATTGTAGACTTTATGGACACTGTATACTTTAGTCTCACTGATTTATAAGTCTTTTTCTTCAATAATAAATTAACCTTAGCTTACTGTAATTTTTTTCTTTGTAAATTTAATTTTTTTAAAGTTTTTTAATTCATTTGTAATAACACAAACACAAATTGGGCATGGTGGCACATGCCAATAATTTCAATGTTCAGATGACTGAGGTTGGAGGGTCACATATTTAAGACTAGCAAAACTTTGTCTTAAAAAACAAAACTCGGTCTGGGGAGATGGTTCAGTGGTTAGAGCACTGCTGCCCTTCCAGAGGACCCGGGTTCAATTCCCAGGACCCACATAGAGGCTCACAACCATCTATCTATAACTCTAGTCCCAGGAGACTCCAGCACCCTCTTCTGACCTCCCTGGGTACCAGGCATGCATGTGGTGCACAAACATACATTCAGACAAAATATCTGAAAAAATAATAAAATAAAAATAATAAAATTTAAAAAAAAGAAAACAAAACAAAACTCATGCTGAGCAATAGTGGCACACTCCTTTAACCCCAGCATGCAGGAGGCAGAGGCAGGCGGATCTCTGAGTTCGAGGCCAGCCTGGGCTACAGAGTGAGTTCCAGGACAGGCTCCAAAGCTACACAGAGAAGCCCTGTTGGGGAAAAAACAAACCCAGCAACAACAACAAACAAAACCCTGACAATCGCAGGCAGGAATGGTGGCTCCTGCCGGTGCCCCGGACACTGAGGATGCTCACTGGAGCATGGCAGTTAGAACCAGCCGGACTGCCAGCCCGACGTCACGATGAATTTTCTTGATGGTTCTTCTTTTTTCCTGGTGTTTGCTCTTCTCTTACCCCCCTTCGGCTATGCGTTTTCATACATATAATCTGCACCATGTATGTGGTACGTTCTTGACCAACATGGGTCCATGGCCACACTGAAGCAGCGCTGTACTCGAGGCACGAGGTTTCACAGCTACAGACCTCTCCATGAAGCTTTGACTGTGGAAATGTTTTATGTGTCATTGTCAGAGCCAGTTAACTCTGTGCCTGATAAACACTTGAAATGTCCAACTAAAGAATTGAATTTTTCAATTTGTTTTATTTCATTGACTGTAACATTAAATAATTCCCAACAGAAGGTAAAATAATGTTCATATAAAAATCTTGTACCTATATAGTAGTGTCATTCCTAATAACCAGAGTAAACAGTCACATATTCATACACTGATAATGAATAAACCAACATGGTATAGCCACATTGTCAAATACTATTTTGCAATAAAAAGGAATGCAGTAATGACAAAAGGTATAGCATATGATTGTTGACACCACTTTGTTGAATGTGACAGAAGTTACTCAAAAGACAACATATGTATGCTTTGATTTATATGAAAATGTCCATAATTAGGACAAATCTATAAAGCACAGAAGGTAGATGAGTGGTCACATAGGTTTTCAGATTCAGAGAAAGGGGTGGTATGGCTGTTAAAGGTTTCCTTAGGAGAGGAACATGTTCTAGACAGGATTATGATAGTTGCACAGCTGTGAATACACCAAAAGGCATTGAATTGTATAGTTTAAATGAATCCGTCTATAGTATATGAATTGAGGAGGCCTAAAGCAAGTGATGTTTGCCTGTGGCCTGGAATAGTCGGAATAATGTAATTTGTATTAAAAGCATGATATGGACATTTTGTCTCTTCCTATAAACTAAACACTATGTTTTGTCAATTTTATACAGTTTTTATATTTAACATGTCTAAACTGGTATTTCATAGGAATTTTTACCTCTCTATATGGGACATAAAATAATGTCATAATGTGTAATAAGGGCATATGAGGTTTAATGGTATGGGAACATTTCACAAATGAGTCTAATGTCATTGGTATATTGTTCACAATGGAGAGGTATCCAGCTTTGTGAAATACTGAAGTTTGTTGCCAATTTTATGCTTGGTTATAAAATACTACCCGTGTATGTAATTTCTACTAGTGAAATGTCCTTTCTTACCTACTTACTGCCAGGTGTCTTTCCTTCCGTTTGTTTCGCTCTTTAACTCCAGATATATCAAATTGGGGGGGGGTAGTAATAATTTCAGTAGCATTATCAATTGATGCACGGTCCTAATTAGTCTTAACAACAAAAAATTTGGAGACAGATATTAGGGTGAAAGCTGAAAAATCAGAAGCAGAGCAGCCAGCCACTAGAGACTTCTTACCTCTACAAAATCTCAGACTGAATGGGTGGGGCTTCTGTCTCTATAAACCCTCAGACTGAATGGGTGGCTGAGATTCTGTCTCCACCCATTTTATATTCCTCTCCCCCACCTCTCTAGTGCTGGAATTAAAGGCTTGAGCCTCCCAAGTGCTGGCATCAAAGGCTTGAGCCTCCCAAGTGCTGGGATTAAAGGCTAGAGCCTCCCAAGTGCTGGGATCAAAGGCTTGAGCCTCCCAAGTGCTGGGATCAAAGGCTTGAGCCTCCCAAGTGCTGGGATTAAAGGCTTGAGCCTCCCAAGTGCTGGGATCAAAGGCTTGAGCCTCCCAAGTGCTGGGATTAAAGGCTTGAGCCTCCCAAGTGCTGGGATCAAAGGCTTGAGCCTCCCAAGTGCTGACATCAAAGGCTTGAGCCTCCCAAGTGCTGGCATCAAAGGCTTGAGCCTCCCAAGTGCTGGGATTAAAGGCATGTACCACCACCTCCTGGCTCTGTTTCTCTTTTAGACTTTTTCAATCTCATGTAGCCCAGGGTGGCCTTAAACTCCTGATCTTCCTGCTTCCTCCTCCCAGGTCCTGGGAGGTGTGTGTCACTACTGTCTGGCTCCTATGGCTAACTAGTGGCTAGCTCCACCTTCTGATCTCCAGGCAAGCTTTATTTGTCAGAACACAAACAAAATATCACACAGCGATCAGTCAGGACAAATGACAGTGAAACAGAGAATTGAACCGTTGTGCACTAGAGGACAAAGCAGAAGAGCTAGGAGGAGAAACTAGCAGTTAACTGACTGACTCAGCCTAGCGTGGTGTTCTGCTTATCATCTCCATTTTGTGTTCAGTCTTGGGAATGAATGAAGTTATCCTCTTGGATTTCAAGCATAATAGATCTGAATAATAATTAACAGATTTTGTTTTCATAGGTCGTGGTATTTATTCCAATATGCTGGGATTTCTTGGTGGAGTCTCCTGGGCAATGCTAGTTGCCAGAACTTGCCAACTGTATCCAAATGCAGCAGCTTCAACTTTAGTTCACAAGTTTTTTTTAGTTTTTTCCAAATGGTAAGTATATACTTTAACTAATTGTTAACGTCTATGAATATGTAAAAAAAAAAAAAAAAGTCTAAGAACTGTAGCCAGGCATAGTGCCTCATACCTGTAATCCTAGCACTTGAGAGCTCTAGGCAGGAATAGTGCCATAAATTTGAGGACAGTGGGCTCCATAATCCGTTCTAGTCGAGAGAGACCCTGTTTCAAGAAAAATAAACCTATGCACATATATTTTGTTTTGCATTCATTAAAAGCTTTAAAAATATATTTAATCTGAGACAATGGAACACCCAGATGACACTCTTCTCTTTTTCTAATTTAAATATAAAAGTTGTATATATTTATGAGGTGCCCATGATATTTTGTGGCTTGTTTGTTTGGTTCGGTTTTTTAAGACAGGGTTTCTCTGTGTAGCTTTGGAGCTTTTCCTGGAACTTGCTGTGTAGACCAGGCTGGCCTTGAACTCACAGAAATCCCCCTGCCTCTTTCACCACCACCCGGCTCTTTTGATAGGTAATCAGATCAAGGTTAGCATGTGTACCTCCTGAAACTATCATTTCTCTATGGTAAACACAGTCTTTTAGCTTGTTGAAGTTCAAAGTACAACTAACATTATCTGTAATCACCCTACGGTACCATAGAACACCAAAACTTCTCTTCTCTGATTTAATATCCACTTCTCTACCCTGCTCTCCTAGTCTCTGCTAATTATTATTCTACTTTCACCTTCTATGAGATCGACATTTTTAGATTCCTCAGATGAGTGAGATCCTGAAGGATTTTCTGTGCCTTGTCTATTTCAGTTAATGTAATGACCTCCAATACCATCCATGTTATCACAAGTGACATAATTTTGTCTCCCCACCTCTACCAATGTTTTGGGAAAAGGTTTCACTTTGTAGCCCAGGCTTGTATACGATTTGCATTCTTCTTGCCTCAACTTTCCAAGTACTGAATTCACAGTTGTATTCCACCACACCTAGTTTTGCCTCCTTTTTTTTCCTTTTTTGATTTTATTTTATGTATATGGATGGGTGTATGTTTTACCTGCATGTGTCTGTTTACCACTTGTGTGCCTGTTGCCTGTAGAGGTCAGAAGAGGGCATCAGATCCCCTGGAACAGGAGTTATAGACAATTGTGAGCCTTCCGTGTGGATCCTGGGAATTGAGCCTGGGTCCTCTGGTTGAGCAGTCAGTGCTTGTAACCCCATTCCCCTTTTAAATAACTCAGTAAGACGGCACTTGAGGAGTTTGTGAATGTGAGCCTTAAGACTGTAATGGCCCCACAGATTTTTTGGTTTTGTACATTAAGCTGGTCTGGTAAAATGGAGATGATAATGGTAGCTGCTTTGTTCATGTACTAGTATTTTCAGCAAATGTTACTTATTGCTGTTATTATACCATCAGAATCAAATCGGTGAAAACAGATAAGAAGGAAGGGACAAATTCAGGTATAAATTGCTTCCAACTAACAGAGCTGTTGCCATTTCTGAGAAAGGGCAAATAAACAGATTCTTCCTCTTGTATTTTGTACTTTGCCACGTGAAGATTAGGACAGCTTGATACTTTTAATATTTTATATAGCATTGGAAGTGAGAGTCTATATGAGTTAATGTACTTTATTCATGCTAGGGAATGGCCAAATCCTGTGCTGTTGAAGCAACCAGAAGAAAGCAACTTGAATTTGCCTGTCTGGGATCCTCGGGTATGAGAATTTGCTATAGAGAAGGGCCTTTCTCTAATCATAGTCTCACTAAGGATTATTCCTGTGTTTCCTGCATACCTTTCTTATGCAGAAATAGCTCTTTTCTTCCCTTTGCTGTGTATTTTGATGCAGGTGGTTTGAATTTCTAATACTCATCCAAATATTATATCATTAAAAATTGACCATATATGACCAGATAAGTGGGTATATCAAAAACAGTATCATAACCCATTGTTAAAAAAAAAAAAAAACAACTGTGTCACAGTAGCTACTTATAATGAAGTACTGAAATATATAAAAATAATACTTTGCAGTACAGTTTAAAGCAGATTCATAATTCTCACATAGCTTCCATTTTAATTTTTAAATTCCAATTTAATAAGAGTAAGCATTCATTTCTCTATATAATTGACGATAATGTCTCTGTAGTTACGATATTGTATTTCCATAATTCTGAAAGACTTGCTTATAAGATACATTATTTGATAGCTTTGCTGAGGAAAAATTAATTTCTGCAGAGTTTTGAGAAATATATCTGTCTTCAGAAAGAAGTGCAGTTCAGGAGAGAAATGCACTCCTAAAATTGAAGGAATTTAGTATTAAATTTGTATTTCATATTCTTCAGACTTTGGGGGAAATGAAGTGAGGACTACTCAATTAGAGGAATAGATAATTATTCTACTTCTGATTTCACAGGTAAATCCATCAGATAGATATCATCTTATGCCCATAATTACCCCTGCCTACCCACAACAGAATTCTACGTATAATGTGTCTACATCTACTCGAACAGTAATGGTAGAAGAATTTAAACAAGGTAAACCTGTTTGGCCCTATTTTTCCTTATATATTCCCAAGTTTTTGGTTGACAGTTTTATTCTACACAAGCTATAATTGGCAGTTAGAATTCTGTAACCCTTAATTCTTTGTAAAACTTCAAATGCTTTCCAAAATATATAATATTAAGGCCAAAATTTGAGCCAGTCCAGTACAGGGGAATTTTACTTTTGTGTTCTAAGAGACAACATCATGTGTTTACATTTCTAAGTCAAGCGTTTATTGGGTGGATAGTTTGGGTAGAGCTGGTCATTCTTCAAAAATTAGACCTAGTTTCTAAAAACCCTTTGTTTTTGCTTAGGTCTTGCAGTTACAGATGAAATTCTTCAAGGGAAATCAGATTGGTCCAAACTATTAGAGCCACCAAATTTCTTTCAAAAATACAGGTATTTAAACGTTTGCAATTTTTGTGTATGTCACCTTTAGTCTTGTTTTTGTGGGGTTTTGTTTTACATGTTTATTTTGAAGCGAGATAGGTTGTGTATGGCTGGGTGTGCCTGCTGTAGTGCTCACGTGGAGGACAGAGGACACCTTACAGCATGGTCTTGGGGATCAGACACAAGGAAGGCATCAGGCCTGCTGGCAAGCACCTTTTCCAAATAACCATTGTGCTGGACCCTCACTTTGTATTCCAAGCTGGCCTGGAACTCACTCTCTGTGTAACCCAGGCTGGCCTGGAACTCACTCTCTGTGTAACCCAGGCTGGCCTGGAACTCACTCTCTGTGTAACTCTGGCTGGCCTGGAACTCAGTCACTGTGTAACCCAGACCGGCCAGGAACTCACTCTCTGTGTAACCCAGGCTAGCCTGGAACTCACTCTCTGTGTAACCCAGGCTGGCCTGGAACTCACTCTCTGTGCAACCCAGACCGGCCTGGAACTCACTCTCTGTGTAACCCAGGCTAGCCTGGAACTCACTCTCTGTGTAACCCAGGCTAGCCTGGAACTCACTCTCTGTGTAACCCAGGCTAGCCTGGAACTCACTCTCTGTGTAACCCAGGCCGGCCTGGAATTTAGGGTGATTCTCCTCCCTCATCCTCACAAGTGGTAAAATTCTGTGTGTGAACCAACACAGTCTAGTAAATGTAGAATTATGACAGATGACGGGTGTTACTCAGGTTGCAAAGCAAGCTAGAAAATAGACTAGCAGAAATCCTAGTAGTGGCCAGTCCAGCATCAGTGATATTTTTAAAGTGAGTTAATTTTTAATTGTGGGGCCTATAGTTTTATGAAAATAGAGTATATATTTTAACTTTCAGAAACTCTGTACATGTTTTGTTCATTGGGAAAAAGAAAGAAAAATAGATGAAAAACCAGATTAACAATGTTTCTGTTTTTTTTTTCTCCCTGATTATTGCTGCGAATTCTTTATAGACATTATATAGTATTGACTGCCAGTGCATCAACAGAAGAAAATCATCTAGAATGGTAAGACTTATGTTTCAAGTTCCTTTACCCATTGTCTGATGATAACAATAGTCACATGACACTTTACCACTTATGAAATAGTGTCTTGCTTGGCATTCATAATTGGTATGTTGTATTGGTGACTGATGTCCATGAGTGTCAGAGATTAAGAAGTCAAGTGCAGCATCAGCAGTGACAGAAGGCTTTGATGCAGATTGTACTTACTATCTTTAGAATCAGAATGCTGTGAAATTTGAAGAATCCTGGTGTCCCTGACGCCCAGCTGCAGCTTACTGTTATTGTTCCCCTCCAAAACTCAAGGGTGCACCCTTTATGCATGGTTTTAACTTAGGAGGAGGAGGCACACATGTCAGAAGTTAAGCTTCTGTCAATAGATAGACAATAGTTTTGGTCCAGCTACTGCGGTCGATCTTTGTCGTGCATCGAAATCCATCCCCTCTGTCCTCAGATATTCTTTTCCTGTGCTCCCAGCTCTTCCCTGCAGTCCGACTTGCTGCTTTAGGGGTTTGATTTCTCTAGTAATTTAATTTTTTTATTGATGCAGAATTTAATTTATCTAGATAAGGAATCAGTCTGCCACTTGTTAGGAGACCTTTTGGGTACACATCCTTCATTAATATGTTGTTGAGTGCTACTTCTGCTACATGGCAAAGTAAATAGTTGCCCAGAGACTATACAGCTAAAAACCTAAAAGATGTACTGTGTGGTACTAATAGAGAAGTTTACTTCTCATTTAGGTAACAGCACTACAGTAACTCAATTATACCAGCTTTTATAAGTGTTTGAAAACACTTAAAAGTATTCTTGAAATTATTCTGACTTACAGTCACTAATAAATGCATAGCTGACAGTCATATATCTTAAGTGAGAGAAAATTAAGTTGTAAAAATCTGGTGAAACCTGTATGTTTTTTCTAATATCTGATTTAAATTTAGTGACTTGAAATGCAAAATCCAGTATTTTATGAAAATCAGTATGCTTATTTCAAGAATTATGTGCCTATGTTAGCTTTTCTTGTTGATATTAAAGATAGTTTATCTAAGGTTTACACATAAAGATATGAATGTAGAAATGATTGAAGATCACTACACTAAATCAGAGTTTTTGTTTATGCTCAAATCCTTACTATTACAGCCTTAACCAAGACTGGAGACTTTTTTTTTTTAAGGGGCGAAAGCCTTAGAGATCAGGGAAATAGGGAAAGCCACCAGCCAACCTTACCTCACCAACTCTGCAGCTTTCAAATGCGAGCTACTTCCTGTTTACCCACACCTTTATATGCCTTGCTTTTCTGGCCTCTCATTGGCTCTTAGCCCAGCTACCTCACTTCCTTGTCACTGTCTGTCTGTACAGAACTCCAGGTCTATATGGTTGGTACTGGGATTAAAGGCGTGTGTCACCATGCTCTATTCCCAAGTATGGCCTTGAATAATGGCCTGGTAAGTGATTGGATTAAGGGCGTGTGCTACCTGACTTTGTTTACTTAAATGGCTGGCCTTTCCCCCTGATCTCCAGGCAAGCTTTATTTATCAAAGCACAAATAAAATACCATGTTTCAGCACAAATAAAATATCACCACATTTCCCCTTTTTTTGTCTAATAAAATCAAATTATAGTTAGAAATGCATTCAATTTAGATCAGTTCTTCTCTAAGCAGAAAGTCACATAAATTTGACATTTGCCTGACTGATGTTTTATTTTATTATTATTATCATTATTATTGTGTGTGAAAGAGTCTGCTTATGCCCCAGCATGAATATGGATATCATGGGACAACCTTCAGAAGTGGTTCTCTCCTTCCACTATTGACATCCATGGCTCAAATTTGGGTGGTCAGGCTTGCATGGAAAACACTTTGACCTGTCGGGACATGTCACTACCCCAGTTGGTATTTAAAATCCTACTGTAATTGGACTGCATTTTCAAGTGAACATACAAAGCTTGGTAGTTGATGTATTACTTGGTTTACTTGAGTATAGTTGTCAAATTTGATATAACTTCATAGAACTCTTGTTATTTTTCTCAGGGTTGGATTAGTAGAATCTAAAATCCGTGTACTTGTTGGAAACTTGGAGCGGAATGAATTTATTACTCTTGCCCATGTGAATCCTCAGTCATTCCCAGGAAATAAAGAACATCATAAAGCGTAAGTTGTCCTTAAATAAATTTCTTAAATAATATTATTTGACATATGCATTGTTTCAGATGAGCGTTAAGATTGTCCTTAACAGACATTGATATGTGTTTTGAATATGTGTGACCATGTATTTATTATATATTATAGAAGTACACACTGCGATAGTCAGCAAACCTCAGCAAAAACTCCATAAGTGTTTGGAACGTCTTCATATGTTCAATGAGTCTTTCTTCAGTACTATTTAATTTTCTTTTAAAACAATACTAAGCAACTACACCAGTGTTCTGGATATAGTTTTAAGAATTTGGCTATACCACTGAAATCTATTAATAAGGTAGAGAAATAGAAACTAAGTTTTAATTTTCAAGTAGCATTTGTTAGGTTGAAAAATAATGGAAATGATTTCTCTTTCTTTATAGCAACAATTATGTATCAATGTGGTTCCTGGGGATAATTTTTCGGAGAGTGGAAAATGCAGAAAGTGTTAACATAGACTTGACATATGATATACAGTCATTTACTGATACAGGTAAGACTTCTTACTCATGGGGCTGGGATTCTCAGCTATGGCTGTAACTCAGCATCATCTGTTTAGGGTCTAGCTGGAGATATTTTTTTATTCCCGATTTGGTTAAATTAACCCATATTGTAGACACTGATGCAGCTTTGAAAAAAGGGAAAAGAGTGATGAGACACATAATAAGGGCATTGCACAATAATGGACAGAGTGCTACAACCATTTGTTTGCAAAAAGAGACATACTTACAAATGCAGAGGACATCTCTGGCAGGTTTTTATTTTTGTTTTGTTTTGTTTTGTTTTGTTTTAAAGGCACTGCTGGTTGCTTCTTAGTCTGGGAACCAGCCACTGTGCCCAGGGGACAGGACTGAGGAGACTCCTAGGTACTCCTAAATAACTTAAATTTTGTACCATCTTAATGTATTTTCTGTTTTAAAATAAAACTCCACAGGTGACTTTCCTGTGTGTTCATAAGAATGAATTGATTTTTATGTTTTTCATGTTAATCATCATGTTTTTAACCATTATTAACATATGGTTATGTTAATAATCATCAATCAGTAGATACAGATTTGCTGAATATGTTCCAAGATCAATAGAAAAAAATGTTTCATATCTAGCCGCAGCCACATCTCTGGAGTATCTGTTATAGACTGGGCTAGTGTTGATCTGGAGCAGTATGCATATTCATGCTGTTACTGTTCTTGGCACATAGGTGTTTTCTACATTCTTTTAGCTAGTCCTCATGTGTATCATGGTAATATAGAGTCTTACGCTTCAACTTCAGACTACTAAATCACATTCTGAGGAAGGAACCAGAGAATCTGCAATTTGTACAAGTACTCCTGATGATCATAAGAATCTAGAATGAAATTATGAATACAAATTAGGGATCAGATGTCTCAAAAAGGAGAAAACTGAGATACTCATTTATTAGATTTTTAGAATATTCTTTTCCATGCATAGACACTCTAGGTCCCACAGTATTAAATAATGTGCCACATTTCATAGCATTTGCAGTGCAAAACAACCCTCCTACCTCTGTCTTCAGTGGACTTAAAATCTAATTGGCTAGACACAGACTACCTTAATTAGTATGGTAATACAACTGGTCTTCACAAGCGATGAGAAGCACTTAGAACAGAAATCTAGAGCCATATGTCCCCTGATGCAGTCAAGGTGTTCCAGGCTTTCTGAGACAAATTTTTCCACCTATACACTACAGGTAGACTTGCAGATGGCCGCTGAACTGCGATGTTCTATATCTCAGGCTAGAAGGAGTACTTGAATTGCCTTTTGGATATTTGATTCAAGAACTATCTTAGGTGGCTGCAGAGACGACTCAGAGTGCTAGCTGTTCTCCAGAGGGCCTAAGGCTTGGTTCCCCAGCACCCACATGGAGGCTTACAGCTACCACCTGTAACTCTAGTCCCAGAGAATCCAGTACTCTCTTCTGACCTCTGCAGGCACCAGGCATGCACATGGCACACAGACATACATGCAGCAATACACCTATACATACATAATAAGAAAAAGAATTATCTTAGACTTAGACAAGTAATTATGAGGAGAGAATAGCAAAGAACAAGATTTGAAAAAAAAATATTTTGCTTTATATTTATTTTGTTCATGAGGGCTTAATAAAAATAAGAAAGCCCCGGGCAGTGGTGGCACATGCCTTTAATCCCAGCACTTGAGAGGCAGAGCCAAGCAGATCTCTGTGAGGCCGAAGCCAGCCTGGTCTGTCCTGTTCCAGGACAACCAGGACTGTTACACAGAGAAACCTTGCATCAAAACAAAACAAAACAAAACAAAAACAAATAAATAAACAGACAAACAAACAAATAAATAAATAAATAAATAAGAAAGCTTTTAGAAGATAGACACAGAACCAATCAATCCTTAAACAGTACTGTGACACAGTGGCAGTATTTTAGAGATATTTGTTCATAAGAGGGTCTGTGCTTAATGGGTGATAAGTGGTCTATACATTTCCGAAAAGGAAAACAGCTTGTGGTTCAGAAAGAAATGTTCCATTTAACATATTAACATTGTTACAGTGTACAGACAAGCAAACAATATAAACATGCTAAAGGATGGAATGAAAATTGAAGCCACTCATGTAAAGAAAAAACAACTTCATCATTACCTACCCGCAGAGATTCTTCAAAAGAAGAAAAAGGTGAGTCTGTAGTCCTAATTCTCTAGTACTGTTCCATTGAAAAAGTTGGTCTTGACACCAAATTTGAACTTTACACCTCCTCCAAACCTATTCGGAAAGAGGGTCTGGATAGTTGGTCTGAAATCTCACTTTAAAATGGCGACAAGTTGCTTTTGTGTGCATCATAATATTCTCATTTGCTTTTGAAATCCTAATAGTGTCTCTCTCTCTGGCAGAGCCTTTCTGATGTAAGCCGGAATTCAGGTGGCCTTCAGTCCAAAAGATCATCCCTGGATAGCAGTTGTCTGGATAGCTCCCGGGACACCGATAGTGGAACACCTTTTAATTCGCCCGTGTCTACAAACAAGACTTCCAACCCAAACAGCCCCTCAGGAGAGGCAGAAAGGTGTGCGTCCAAGCTGTCCTTGCAGGCTGTTATTGGAGGGTGACGAGAACTTTCTGTACCTTTCCTAAAAGATCTATTTTCTTTGTTAAAAGAGTTTTCTCTTACTAGCTACTAGTGTCTTGTTTAGGAATACTCAACAGTGTGTGTAGTGCTGAGGGGTTGTTCTAGGAACAAGGGCCGTGGAATTGTGCAGTATAGACAAATGTACAAGTTTTCTACTCAGATTTTTTTCCTCTTGATTTTCTTCATGTTATCTGACTTTCTCTGTTCTTCTGGTAAAGTTGAAATACTAGAAAGAAGTAATCCTGAATGTTGAAGTGAGAGCTTTTAAATCAGTAATAGTGAAATAAATTAATAATGATAATTTTGTACTTTTACTAGGAATAGTGCTGAGCCTGCCACTGTAATTGTGGAGAAGCTGCCAAGTGTCCCTCCAGCTCAAGGGCTGTCTATTCCAGTCATTGGTGCAAGTGGGTATCCAAACCTGATTATTATTCCTAATAGTTCTGCTACATGACTGTTGGATTGCTGAAATTATTCTGTACTTTCAGAGGCTGACCCGACAGTCAAAGCCGCGTCCTCCCCTTCTGGATGCACCATTCCTACTCTAGTGGGACGCAATGTCATTCCTAGAGTCACAACACCCCACAGCGTTGTCCAGGGACAGCCACAGCTAAACGGACTGTCTAATATAAGTAAGAACGTCACACCCAAAAGATCCCATTCACCACCTACAGATGGGACTTCCAAGAGGTTGAAAGACATAGAAAAGGTAAAGTTAGGACTTTAACAGTGATCACTCATTGGTTTTTGGTTTTTTTTTTTTTTAAGTTCAAATAATAGTAAAGAAGCTGACAATTTTCCTTAACTATGTAAGTTTTCCACTGGAAGTTGTTCTGTTTGAAAAGAATATTTCAAACTCTTCAGGAACAATATTTGTTGTTCATCTTAACTTCAAATTATTGATGTCTGAAAGCTTACTTGATTGGTTTAAGTTTCTTGACTTACTCAAAAGTTAAGGAGACTAGATGTAAATGTGGTATTTTTTTTGTTATGTGGATCTTCTTAGCTTCCAGCAGATGGTAATAAATTATTTTGTTAGAATCTGAATTGATTTAACCAAAAAGATCACTTAAGGTGCAGAAATTAAGGGTAGCAGTTGAATTCAATCTAATTTTAGTTGTAGTTAATTGAAGTCATTAATTAAATTGTCATTTTCAATGATAGACTGATTAATCTCCTGATTTATATTGATATGTATGGTCTTTGCAGATATATAATAGCAACTCATTTTTATTGTTTATGTCTTAGTTTATTCGACTTGAGTCAGCATTTAAGGACTCCCATGCTGCCGAGGATAGGAAGAGAAAACCAATGGTAAATATGTTAATACTGCACTCTGAATGTGGACTTAAAGAGCAATAGGCTGTAAAAAGTACCATAGGAAGTATGAGTCATCACTTTTTGGTCATGATTTACTTTAAGTAGGAATAGTGGTGTAAATGGTAAGAAGATTTAAACCTGTATTTTTAATTCTTTTATTTTTAGGATGCCATTGGTGGAGAATCTATGCCCATTCCCACTATTGATACATCACGCAAAAAGGTAATAGATTATGGTAATAGTTCTATAGGTAAAAACAAGTACAAAAGAACTTAACTAAAACTAAATCCAAGTATTTAGAAGTCTAAGGCAGGATTGCTTCAAGTTCAAAACTAGCTTAAGCTACAGAGTAAAACCCTGTCTCAAAGAAACAACACCTAAGGCCAGGAAAGGGCCTATGTGAGTGTGTCCCCGTTGTCAGCGACAGCAGCGTGGTTGGGGTTAGGACTGGAGATGACAGTGTCCAGTTCTGAGTGGACATTCCTAAAGAGTCTAGAAGGGGAAATAGTTCAAGACTGTGTGACCTACTTAGATTCAGTCTGTTTTAGTCTCTATCAACAGTTGGTTGCTCAGCATAGGAGTTTCTTACTAATGCCAAAGATAGCTTTTGTTATTTATATACACTGCTTTCAGAATTGAAGTTATTAGAAATCCAATACATTAAGCATGGAAAGCTAGTGAGCAAGTGTTAGAAAGGAGCCTTGTATAGATGATGGGAAGCCCTTCCCTGAGAGTGTACAGAACAGATGGCTTCTTTTCTCAAACCTTCCACAGAGGAACTGCTTCCCTGTCGTCATTCTTACTGTGTCAGGACTTTGGGAGTAAAGTAATATCTTCACAGGCAATTTTACTTACACAACTCACGCTGCAAAAATGCATTACAAAAATACATACTAAATACGGTAATGGATGGGAAATATTGGGATGAATATTAAAATATAAAAGTGAATGGCATGATTATGTTTTAAGATATTTCAGGTACAGCTAGGGCTTTAATCCCAGCACTCAGGAGGCAGAGGCAGGTAGATGTCTGAAGAGCCAGAGCTACATAGACAAACCTGTGTCAAAACAAAAACAAAACAAAAACCAAGAATAAAGGATAAGTGAATAGAATTGTATAGTGTCTGAAGTTTGACTATGCTATATAAATCTTCATTGTCCTATTCTCTATGTAAGTCTGAACTTTTACCAATTCATTTACTTATTTATGGTGCTGGGGGTTAAACTCAGAACCTCATGCATGCCACACAAGTGATCTACCACTGACCACATCCTTTGCATTTAACTATTGACAAGTTGTATATTGTTTCTATCACACAATACAAAGACTAATTGAGGGACCTAACTCTCAGGCACCAGATTTTGCTGTATAATACTCCTTTTTACTTCACATTCTTAAGACTTTGCTCTTCAGTCACTATGCACTTTCTATTGCTCAGTGTCCTTGCTCAGCGTTAGGGAGGGTGGAGCTCTTTATACATTTCTAGTGGTGATTGAGTTAACCAAGTCCTCTTTTCCAGAGCAAGTAGGGAAGGAGCTTTTGGGTACACCTGTGAATGCTAGGGTGTAGGCTTTGGAGAAATAGTCCAAGAAGAGCGTGATAGTTGATTATTAGATGAGCCATTATAGGGCAGCGCTGTACATGTATGTGTGTACATACACACTTTTGTGTGTGTGTGTCTTTCTTTCAACAGAGACTACCCAGTAAAGAACTGCCAGATTCATCATCTCCAGTTCCAGCCAGCAACATCCGAGTCATCAAAAACTCCATCCGACTGACCCTCAACCGGTAATGGCGGTGCCTCTTCCTGAGGTGAACTGCAGTCACACAGTGGCCTCGATGGCGTGGCAGTCAGTCAACAGCCTAATGACCTTGGAGTGGTTCCTGACCTCTCATTCGACCTTGACATGCTGTGGCATCCTCTCACTGACTGCTGCATACGCTCTGAGGACCACCTGCTAGTAATTGTCATCTACACTATTATGGCTTTGCATTTTGAGGTTTTTACTGCCTTAACTTTGATGTTTGTTTCTCTGTCATGAAAACCAGTTCTTGGCCACTTGGACTCTGATAAAACAAGTCCTGAACTGTTTTTTGTTTTTTTTTTCTTTTTTTTTTTTCTTTCTTTTTTTAAGTCTTATGTTGTAATCATTGTATAGAGCTGGAAAAGTTTAAAAAAAAACAACAAAAAAAAAACCCTGTCCTGTAATTTTCTAAATGTTTATGTGTTGACTTGAAGCCACTTTGTAAAACCCAAGATTAATGAATGTGAGGTGTCTTTTCTGCTTCCTTCATTTGTGTAGATGTCTATTTTGTTAATTTAAATTATTTTTTCCAGATTGGCACATAAATATTTCAACTATTTTTGTGCTTTTGTCCAGATGTTGCATAGTTACCAGGGAGGATTAGTCCAGTGACTACACCAGAGTTGGGCACCATAAATTCTCTATATTTGCCTCCCATGGAGGCCTTCAAAATGCATCTTTATTAAAAATCAAACTATAACCAGGATACTGAAAGTCAGTATGTGAATGGTGAAATTGTTACATATCTTACTATCTCATGACATTCTTGTTAGCCGATTGGTATTTTTTACAAAGAAAGAATTCATCCCACCATCAATGATAAGATTCATTTAAGTATGGCAGATTTGTATTTTTGAAGTATAAAATTAACTCAGCATGGTAATCCCTCACCATAACTTCCAACAGTCTCTTCATGGATTAGGCATGCGGAATAAGCAGTGGATTTTATTGAAATCTCAAGGCATTTTTGAATGACATTGTTACCGACCATTAATTGGCTCAGGACCTTTGTAGTTTTTATTTAACTATATGAGTTGTCTTTTTTTACACTGCTTTTTTTCAGTGCATTTCTTAATATTTTTTAAGTTTCATGAATGCATGCTCAGTTTATTAAAAATCCACAACCATGTAATTCTTGTAATCTGTTGACTCCGTGTTTTGTAAATGAAGTCGTATGTATTTTCAGAGTATTTTTGTATGTACTGTAAGATATCATCTTTTCAAAGAGAAACTTTAAAACCTTTACTGTCTGTCTTTAATTTTTTAAATACACTTAAGTAATATATTTAAAGTGAGACGCAGAAGCACAGGCAGGTGCATACCACCTTCTTGAGCTCTCACTCAGCTGTGTAGGAGGTCCAGAAGTGGGCAGTACATTTGAGTAGTGAGGGGGAATAACCTGGCCGTGGTCTTCATAAGACACACGGGAAAGGGTAATCCGTTTTCACTTGCAAACTCTTTACCACTAATTTTAAATCCTTAAGTTGAGGTTGTCAGAGTGCTGTGTCCTCCCTCTCCCATCTGATGCACGGGTGTCTGAAAGGCAAGTTCTAGTGTTGACGTATACAGTAAAGAGCAAGAGATGAAAAGGAAGGGTCGTTCCGCTCTCACGGTCTCTATCAAAGGCCAGGAGGAGCTGGAGCTTCCTTGGCAAAGCCATTTTCATAGTTAACCTTTTCCTGAATTTAAATGTTTGGCATTTGTTCTATAAATATGCAAAATTGAATGATTATAAAAGGACTGACACCTGACCTTGAACCTAGGAAAATTATTTGATGAGGGATTTAATTAAATCTTATTCCGATAAAGAACAAGCCTGGCCCTGGTAGTATAGTAGTTTTTTCTCTTAGGCTAAGGGTCCATTCAGCATGGTCAATGGTTCAGCATCAAGGTTTACAAAGAGGGACTTCATCAACTTGTCTGACAACTGAGGAATTAATTAGATGGGTCTTGATAACAGTGGGTTCCCTCAAAGGTTAAAGAGCTTCCTGTCCTGACTGGTAGTGGGGACTTTTGGTACATTCCATTAGCACAGTAGGGGGTATTCTGTCAGACTGGTTCCCATTAATTAAAACATTTGGGATTCAGTGTTATGCTTGCTGTCTGTTTTCAAGTGTGTAACTATAGCTAGAAACGTATTTTATAACCTCCAGCCTCTAGATCATGTTCATTTTCCTAAGGTACTATACTTTCTTTGGCTCACTCTTCAGTGACTAGCTCTGGAGACTAACAAAGGAAAACAGGTACCTAGGAGTTTCAACTCTGAGAATTTAACCAATTTGAGGTAGAAAGTAGTTGGTTTAACACCTTGTGAAACTGGGGAGAATAATACATTTTTAAAGTTTATTTTATTTTATTTTTCGTTTTTTGAGACGGTTTCTCTGTGTAGTTTTGGAGCCTTTCCTGGATCTTGCTTTATAGACCAGGCTGGCCTTGAACTCACAGAGATCTGGCTGACTCTGCCTCCTGAGTGCTGGGATTAAAGGTGTGTGCCACCACCGCCTGGCTTTTCAAGTTTATTGATGCTTAAAATAAGACTAATTTAGTCTGAAGACAGCCACTCAGTGGTGTTAGTAAAATGCTTACTAGTTAGCAGTTAGCTGAAAATGGACAGTATCAAGTGGGCCAGGCCTTTTTTTCTGCAGCACCCCCAAGATCTGCCTCACTTTGTAACCCTGGCTGGCCTGACACCTGCTGTGTAGACCATGCTGCCTTACAGCGTGGGGGGGACCCTCCCTCCTCGGCACCACACCTGCTTGTCCCTTGGTTTTGAAATAGTTTCTAGCTTGAGAGTCAAGAGTATCTGAGAACCCTTTGGAATTGTGTTAAAGATGCTTTTTAATCGTTTTTCTAGTCAAGGGAAAGTAGTGTTCATTGGTTTCTCAGAGTACTTCATGCCCCACAAAGGAGGCTGAGGGTGGGACCACCAGGACATTTGATTTTGCTGCAGTGGATTTCTGAATGCAGTGTGGCTCTTAACTAATAAAAGGGGCTGGTGAGGACCTCACAAACGCCGTATTTCTTAGGTACTTTCTATATTTTGGGTGAAAATGTGGTTGGTATTTAGAAAAATGTTTACCATCAACTTTTCCATGTTATTAAGGTCACTCAAAATAGAATGATCCTTAAAGATGAAGGAAGAGTGAAAATCTGAATCCTTTGAGTTCTATAGCATGAAAGTTCTCACTTGCTCCTCCGAACTCACTGAACATACCAATAAATGGAAATGCTTTAGTTTTTTTAACATATATATTTTTATAAACAAATTTGTTTAAATCAATTACTACCTAATAAATCATACAAAGATTAGAATTTGTGCAAATGATCAAAGGAAATCAGACTCTAATAACTATTTCCTTAGGACTGTCTAAGGGGATTATATGAGGTCATATCCTTTCCAATTTCTCTATTTTAGAAATAATCTAATTTTATATTTGAAATTAATTGAACACAAGATTATCAAATATGTTAATTTTTTAAAGACTTATTTTGTTTATGTGAGTGTAGGTGTGTTAATGTACATGTGAGTGCACTGCCTACAGAGCCAAGAAGAGGGCGTCCTGAAGATCTCTGAAGGTACAGGCTGCTGTGAGCTGCCCAACATGGGTGCTGGGAACCACACTTGGGCCTCTGGAACTGCAGCAGGCGGTCCTTACTGCTGAGCCGTCTCTCAAGCCTCTGAATTTGTTACAATTTTAAACTATCGCCGGATTTTCAAAAAGACCCATAGAGAGTGTCTTTGATGGCAATGGTGCTACATCATACCACGGTGTTCTGTGAAATGACTGCGGCTGCTGTCCCTTCTAGATAGCTGTGGTATATGTTAATTTTGTCCTGTTTTATGATTGTACACGTGAGCTTCATTTGTCTGGAGTAAGTAATCAAATAAATTTACTTTGATAAATGGGTGATGTTTGGGTAATATGATTTTGGAGTATTTCGGAAGTGCAAGAAGACTACATAGTTATTTCTCAAATTGACAATTTAGTCATTTAAGACTCAGGTTGCCTGTGATAGAAAATGGCATCTACTAGCTACTTATTAAGAAAGCAAAGCTCAGGCTCCATTTGCCTCCTACACAATCACTTATTTATTAGTAAGCTGTAGCACAATTTGCAAATCTCTACATTTAAAGAAGTTCCAGTTCCTGGCCTTTTGGGTGGTCTTGTCTACACTTCCATCAAAGGTTGCTTGAGGCATCCATGTCAGGGGTTGAAAGGAAGATGCTGTCATTCTTGTAGTCAGCCCTAGAAGTACAAGTTACAGGACTTCATTTGTTCTTATACCTCCTTTAGTAACAACTGACATTATGCAGGCCTCTGGTGTATCTCTTAACACTTAAATGATTCAAACTTGTGAAATGTTTACCTATCTGTTTACCCTGACAGGGTAGTTGTGTTTTATCACAGTCATAGAAGACAAACTAAGGCAAACCTTTATTCAGGATTCTTCCTATAGAGGTAGCCCAGCTGATAGAGTGCACCCCAGCCTGCAGGAAGTCCTGGGCTTGATCTCAGACCGTCATAAAGCAGGCCTGGTGGTACATACCTGCAGTCCTCACTAGGGGTGGGGGCCAGAAGATCAGAAGTTCAGGGTCATCCTTGGCTACACAGTTCCAGTCTAGCCTGAGCTAAATCCTGTCTCACAGGGTGAAAAACAACAGCCCTTCCTGTAGAGAAAGCTCAGAGAATGTTGAAGAGGAAAATACATGCCTTTGGTTTGGGAAGGCAGCAGAGATCTGATTTTAATACACTACTGTGAAGACTTAATGGGCTAAGATACAAGAAAGCAAACAAAACAAAGGCCATTAAAATAGGTTTTCAAACACATGAACTATGAACCAAAGGCTGAGGGGGCCTCCAGCTGGATCAGGCCCTCTGAATAGGTGAGACAGTTGATTGGCTTGATCTGTTTGGGAGGCATCCAGGCAGTGGTACCAGGTCCTGTGCTCATTGCATGAGTTGGCTGTTTGAAACCTGGAGCTTATGCAGGGACGCTTGGCTCAGTCTGGGAGGAGGGGACTGGACCTCCCTGGACTGAGTCTACCAGGTTGATCGCAGTCCTCGGGGGAGGATTTGCCCTGGAGGAGGTGAGAATGGGGGGTGGGCTGGGGGTAAGGGGAGAGGGTGGGAGGGGGGAGAACAGGGGAACCGTGGCTGATATGTAGAACTGAATGGTATAACATAAAATAAAAGGAAAAAAAAAATAGGTTTTCAAACCTTAAGAATAACCCTTAGAAGTATGTTTCCTATTGTAAGTTAATACCTGTATATATACATATGTGAATATATTGCATATAAAATGTATGTGTAAGAATTTAAGTTGAGGAAATAGCTTTCCTTACTATTGTAACAGGTTTTTTCTTCATTTTTTAAAAAGTCCTAGTTATGATTTCACTGAGGTGTTTTCATACCAGTATTGAATTGTAACCTACAGTTTGAATCCACAGCACAAGAGGGCCTCCCAAAAGGTCAGATCAAGCTTGGGTCATTATCCTTTGTTCTATAATGTTAAACTGCTCCAACAAACAGTTCCAGAAAAGACAGAAGTCTGTATGAAAAAGGAGACAGATCAAGTGCAAAGACACTCCTTTGTCACTAGGGAAAAAAAAATCTGCCACAAAAAAATAATAATAATCTTTGCATCAATCATCAATAAGCAAATAAAAAGCCAATAAGCAACAAAAATCATTAATTGGGACATTTTAAAATTGGTCAGGTGGCATCAATTCTCAGACGGGCCGAGGTTGAACTGAAGTACAGTGTATTAAGATTTGCTCCAGCCAGGCGGCAGTGGCGCACACCTTTAATCCCAGCACTCGGGAGGCAGAGCCAGGAGGATCTCTGTGAGTTCGAGGCCAGCCTGGCCTACAGAGCGAGATGCAGGACCAGAACCAAAACTACACAGAGAAACCTTGTCTTGAAAAACAAAACAAAACAAAACAAAAGATTTGCTCAAATGAGAGGCAAATCCTATTGTACCCACGTCTCATACACCCCGACATGGTACAGAAACTAGATTATAGGGTTCCAGCAGGAAAAAGTATTACATCTTGGGAAGTATTAGTTCTAGACCTAAATTATAAGTGTCCTTGACTAAACATGATCAGTGGGCCCTTTACAACGCTGACAATCATGAAGATCCTCTGAGGTAGCACGGTCTTTTACAAATGAGGAAAAGTTGACCATTTACTATTCGGTAGCAGACCCCAGAAGTGTGGGTCAAAGTCTGAGAACTCAACCGTCTCTCCGAGTTAGGAAAGAGGCTAGAGGTGAGCAGCAGAGTCCAGCATGTCGCACTGCCCCACCAGATCTGGAAGTTCTTACCTGGTCGGCAGCAATGATGGTGTGCCGTGCCAGGCTGCTCTGCCACTAAAAGCTGTGTAACTTGATGCTTAACCCCAGATCCAGGGTTGCGTGCGTGCGTGTGTGCGTGTGTGCGTGCGTGCGTGCGTTTTCAGGTGGAAACACTTGTCTTTCAAGCCTTAGAGTAGCTATGCCATGAAAATATTCCAGTAACAGGGGCTTTTAAGGTGCCAGCCTCCAAAGCCTTGTGTTAGGGTCCAAAAGTGACGCACGATACTCAGGGAAAAGCTAGTATCTGAGGTTGAAGGAATGAATCTGCTCACACCGTGCTCTATCCGTCCATGTCTCTTTATTCTTCTACCTTCCTTCTCTGCTGCAAGGGTTTCAGTTATGTATACATCCCAAAACAAAGGCAGTTCTTTGGTAATCGTAACGTTGCAGAGCTAGAATTCCTCTCGGGGTGATGTCCCGAGATGGTTCTGGGGAGGCACGGTTAGAAGGGTGCCCAGGCAGCGCTAAGAAGTGGAAAGGCTGATTTAATAGACTTCTCAAGTATTATTAGTTTTTGTTTTTGTTTTTTTGAGACAGGGTTTCTCTGTGTAGTTTTGGTGCCTGTCCTGGAACTCGCTCTGTAGCCCAGGCTGGGCTCGAACTCACAGAGATCCGCCTGGCTCTGCCTCCCGAGTGCTGGGATTAAAGACGTGCGCCACCACCTCCCGGCTCCTGACTTCTCAATTCTAAGGAGTTCATGCATGATGCTTCATTCCTAGGTGTGCTTAATTAAACTAGGGGTTAGTGATAAAGAAATGTGCACAATTTACATCTATCACCTAAGTGGTTAGAACGGGGGGATTAATAGCTTTTTAGGGTAGAGCTGGGGGGTCAGCTGAGGTTAGCACTTTCCCAAGTCAGCTGCAGGAGAATTTAGGTCATTCATTCTCCATAATCAGGAGGGACCAAGAGTCAAATGAGCTTGGATGTTCCCTTATCTCTGAAGGTCCCCAATGTGATCTATTTGAAAGACTCCTTTCCTGACCACATGTCCTGCCAAATGGCAGATAATTTCAGGGAGCTGGCTTCTAGTGTATGCCTCAGGGAACGGAGTAGAGATTAGGCTGTGGGAACCAAGGTTATTGACTTTGTGACTAAATTCTCTCACCCACTGGAGGTCCCACAGAGTAGGGGGGAGTCACTTAATATACAGTACATGGGAGAAACTGTGCCAAGTAAATGATGAAAACATTGCTATATGGGGATAAATCTCAAAACTGTAATCAATGGGAAAAGGCGTAGGGCTTCACACAAGAAATCCACAGCAGGAAACAGCTAAATCATTCAAAAGGCAATAATGCCAATACGCTTTGTGTTCTTGGTTTAAATCCTCCATCAGAACCCTTGGCTCTGGTGGGGTGGCCTTTTTATGACAGCTAAATTTCTCACTGGATAATCCTGCGGCCCACAGTAGCTCGTGATAATGGCTCCTGACATTCCAAAAGGTCATCAGGCCTCTCCATCTCCTGAGAAACAGTTATCTCCCAGATGACAGATGTTCATCTCCCAGATGACAGATGTGTATCATTTGTTAGCTGTCTGGGAGCACTGTCAGCAAGAGAAAGAGAAGGAGCACCCGATAGACCGAGAGGACAGCATGTCTGCCGATGATCTTGCAAACAAGCAAGTTGTTCATGGCAGTTGCTACGGAACCCTGGCTCTCCTGAAACTTGCTGTGTGACCAGGCTGGCCTCAAGTTTGTGGTGACCCCCTGCCTCCACCTTGGTGCTGGGACCATTTTACACAAGTATAATTTTTAAATGACACATTTTAATGTCAGAAAAATCGAAAAGCTAAATTAAAAAGTGTAACAACAGTAAATAGTCACAGTCTTTTTTTTTAATCGTCCTTACATTTAGTGCATGTGTACAGGCATGCATGTATGCATGCAGGTCAGAGGACAACTTTAAGGAGTTGGTTCTCTTCTGTCAGCATGCGGGTCCCAGGGATAGAACTCAGGTCTTCAGGCTTTGCCACAGGCTAAGCCATCTTGACGGTCTGAATGTGAATAAAATACTGAAATGACCAAAAAAAAAATTATATTGAGAATGAGGGAGGTCAGTACATGAGTAAAAGCCTCATCTGTGGTAATAAGTAGAAAATTAGAAAATACCTAAAACTGGAAAATGTAGACCAGTATAAACATGTCAGTTAGAAATAGATGAAGCTAAAGGGTGCATCTGTAATTCTCACTCAGCAGGCAGAGGCAGGAAGATCATGAGTTCAAAACCAGCCCAGTCTTCATAGCAAGATCCTGTGTCAGAGAGGTATGTAGGCTTACACAATAAGTGTATGAATGGAATATTTACTCCTAGTAAATCATAAATTTGTTTTAAACAATTCTTGGTACACGTAATTTTACCATTTATTAAAGATGAAAGTAATCTTGGTGCTAAATGAGCTTGCTTATGATCTCCATAAGGAGTTCAGTTTTGAAGCTGGTAAGACGGCGCAGTGTGTGAGAGCATTTGCTGAATGAGTGTGAGGACCTGGGGTCAAATCCCAGGGACCCACATGACCCCGAGCACGCGTTTGAGATGGCTCTAGGGTCCTCAGCTGTGCAGTGGAAACAGCAAGCCCCATTTCGGTGAGAAAGCCATTGAGGGGTTTAGGAGGCTCTTGTAGCCACTGCCTTGGCCCGGGTCCAGTGCTGCCCTTGCTTGTGGGCTATGAAGTATTGTACCAGCTACTTGATCTCTCGTGTCTCCATTGTTCTCTTCTAAAAATGGTGGTTATAATAAAAGATCCTACTTCAAAAAGTAGCTCAGGGAATTAAAAGAAGCAATCCACAAGTTCCCGGCACATAGTGGGATTCAGCAAATCATTTGGGGACCACATGAAATGACATGTCATGTATCATGCATGGCACTTGATCAAGCTGTCGCTCCTTGTCCTGGAAGTCCATCTCAAGCATCAAGAAACAAGGCAGACGTCTGTCTCCCCAGCCAGGCGGAATAGATTGCACCTCCCATGAAATGCCCTTGCCTTGTGTTATGAGAATTTTCTCTGGGAAGCTGGGGACATGGGGATGGGGGGTAGGGGATGGGGGGAACTAGCCAGCATCTGCTTCCTCCCCTACTCATGAGGTTCAAATGACAGACAAGTGTAATTCCATCACAGTTCACTCCAGGGGAACCAATGGGTTCAATAGGCTTACTTACAGAGAGGTCATAGGCAAACAAGCAGGTGGCTTGAAGACAGCCATACTGGAATGTGATGAGATTCTGTTGTACTCTAATAAAGCTGGCCTAAAGGTCAGAGAATAGAGCTAGCTACAGAGGTCAGGCAGTGGTGGCACACACCTTTAATCCTAGCACTCGGGAGGCAGAGATCCCGTCTGATCTCTGTGAGTTCAAGGCCACCCTAGACTACACGAGATTAATCTAGTTTAAAAGAAACGGAGCCAGGCAGTGGTGGCTCACACCTCTAATCCCAACACGAGGAAGGCTGAGACAGGAAGTGATGTGGCCGTGCGGGAAAGGCATAGAAAGTAGAAGAGACAGGAACTGGAGACCTTTTCAGCTGAGGACTCGGGGACACTCAGTCTGGGGACTCGTGGAGTTGGCGAGGTGAGAGGTGGCTGTAGCTCGTTCATTTGTCTCTCTGATCTTTCAGTATTTACCCCAGTATCTGGCTTCAGGTTTTTTATTAAGACCATTCCATTCAGGCAGCACTGGAAGGCTTACAGGAAGCATCGACAACAGCTCTGCTATGGTTGCAGACATGAAACCCCTCTCCCTGGCCCTTCCCAGCCCCTCCCCAAAGCCAGATGCAAGTGGGGCTGAACTGCAGACAGCTGGTTGGTGAGGACCCCATGACCCGCCCCAATCTTCTAGAAGGAACGTCAATGGTCAACAGGATGTGGCAAGCTTTTGCCAAGAGGGCAGAGCTGAACTCATGAAGATGTGGCATTCGTCCTGGAGGATAGTCCTCAACCCTGGTCACAAAGAAAGACCTTCTCAGGACAGCTGCTTTGCTTGTAGGGGAAAAAGTGTAGAACTCTGAATTCTTCTGAAGTTCCCCGAGCTGTTCTTCAGTCCACACGTATATTGCAGCAGGTTAAGAGCTTACCAAATCCACCTCTGGCAGTCAGTCCAGCACTCCTAATGCCCAGCCGAGCCAATGCTCAGCCAGGATTTAACTTTCTGCATCATAAACACCTGTATGTTGACACTGATTTCTGATCCAGCTAGATCTGTAAGCAGTTACACTTGAGACGCATCCGCGGTGTGATGCTACACCCATACCAGATGCACCTGTATTTCCTTCCTGCCACCTCTCCCGGGCGGGCATGGGGCAAGACGGTCTAACCCTGTTTCCAAGTCACTTCCTCCTCAGCTTCATAGAACTTCAAAGAACAAAGTGCAGGTTCTTTCCAAACAGATCGGTTTCTTGAAACTCACCAAGAAGTCAAACACCAGGAAAGTGGGGATTTCTGAATGCCACCCACTTGGATGGCAACTGGTATTTAGTAGTTTCAAATATTAAGAAAAAAAATCGACCTTGCTTAGGCAGTATCTAATCTCCCGGAGCACAGGAAGTGAAGGCGGTCAAGTCTGATTGGCGGGAGGCCCTGGGGTTGCACCAGGCAGCCTCTCCCCAGCAGGGCCCACTAGCCTGCCTCCAGCCTGCCTCCCTCTGAGCACCCTGGGGGGGGGGGGGGGGGAAAGCACCGCCAAACTCCCTACAATGCAGCAGCCAATCAGCTGCGCCAGGTGAGGGGGTGGGGAGAAGGGGCGGAGGGAAGGGAGGGTGTGGTCGGTTTGGGAAGGCTGTGCTGCTGGGGCCAGCGGGATTCAGTAAGCACCAAGCTATTCATTCCACAAATGTTTAGCATGGGTGTTCTGGAAACTAGATAGTATTGGAAGGTCCAGTTGGAAGGACTGGAGATGTAATCAGAGCTCCGCTTTCCAGCGATGGCCGCGGGAAACTGAGGCACAGAAATGAGACGAGGTTGCTGCTGTCGGCCACCTGAGGTCGAGGGGAAGGAAACCTAGCAAATGAGTTTTGAGAGCTTGGGGGGGGGGGGCGGTTGGCAAAAAAAAAAAAATGCATGAGGAGAAGAGAAGATGATGCGCGCCTTCCTTGGGCATATATTACTGTCTTTAAGGAGCTCTGAGAACCCAGAGGAGCCTGGTGGTGTTTAATTAGAGCTGCCTGGCGCCCCCATGTGGCGATATGCAACAGATCAGGAGCCACGCTGGGCCCAGCCTCGTCCAGATAGACCCCGTTGGAGGTTCCCAGGCCCGTGAAAAGGGTTCTGCTGAGGGAACTCTTGGTTGGGTGAAGACTGCAACCTGCAGCCAAGGGACCGTTCACTTGATTGGCCATTTTGGGAATGAGAGCTGAGCACACACAGACCTGCCACTGGGGCTTTCTCTTTAGATCTTTCTGGCCATGCCCTCAGAGGCTTCTCTGGACTTGCTAGGTGGCCTGGACTACAGAACAAGCCCACTTGAAGGCGACCCAAAGTCACAGTCTCCAACCGAGTCTCTCCGTAACTGGGTTTGGGTCTTTGCCGCCTACAAACTGAGAGGCAGACAAGAAAACGATGGAGTAGACACACACCGCCAACCCCACACCATTAACGTGCGCTCATTTGCTGTACTTTCGCCTCCTCGGCACTCTGCGCAGGTGGCGAGGCCTGCGCTGTCCTTTGCGGAGATGTTTACACAAGGTGAAGGCGGAGGCTAGGTGTTCCTGGGGTGGGGGCTGTGAGACGGGGACAAAAAGACTTGCCCCTGGAGCTGAGAGAGAGGAAATATCAGCAACTCCGCAAGGGCTGGGATCTGGGTGCTGCTGTGTCCCCACAGCCTTCAAGGGGACAATGGTAGATGCACTTAGGAAGGCTGAGCCAGGGCCATGAGCACATTTTGCAGAAAGTTCCTTTGCTCTAATCGACAAGGTTATTGACCCGTGACCCTGGACTCAGCTGGAGCAGGGAACGTCTCTTCAGCCATCAGTGGAACCAAAGCTCAGTGGATTTGCCTAGCGTGTGCTCCCAGGAGGGGCTGGCCTTGGCACACCTCTGGGCAAAGGAGGTGTGATGGTCAGTCTTCATGGTCAGCTTGACTGGATTTAGAGTCACCATCAAAACAATCTCTGGAGATCTGGGTGTGCCTGTGAGCTTGTTACCAGAAAGGAAGACCCACCCTGAATGTGGGGGGCACTCCCCCAGGGACTGAGTTAGGGAAAGCTGTGCTCCAGTGGTCATCTGGTCATCTCTGCTTCCTGACTGTGGGCAATGCGGCCAGGCGTCTGGAGCTCCGGCTAGCACGTCTGTCCAGAAGTCAAATCGGCCGTCCTTAAGCGGTTTCTTGTCAGGTATTTGGTCTCAGCAACAAGGAAAGACATGAATACAGGAGGATATTCAACAGTTCCGGGGATTGACTTCCTGCCGCCTCAGTAGAAAGGGGCTCAGTGTCAGGCTGAAGTTGACTTACACTCAAGAAGAGTGTTCAGTATTTCCTTCACTTCTGAGCTGGAAATCTAAAATCCACAGCTGCAGTAATATTTACAAAACAGACTTACTGGTGGGGGTGGAGTGGGAGTGGGGAGGTGGGGGGTGAGGGGGGCGGGGGGGGACAGGTGGGGAGACAGAAGTGAAGCCAAAGGAGGTAGGCAGAGCCTGGGCAAGCTCATCCTTAGGAGTAAGGGAATACAGAACACAGCCATCCTGGCGGGAATGAAGACATTCTAAAGAGACATCTATGCTCTGCAGAATCCCTGTGGCCATTAGCTACTGAAGTGGTGGTCCCCACAGGACTGGAATCCCCCACTCCCCCAGGAACCCCATGCTTGGCAAAGAAGAAGACTGAAGGCTGGCGCCTGCCAGAGGAGGAATTTGGTTCCGAGGAAGATATTTCACTGAGTGGTGACAACTTCTCAGACCACTTTGCAGGAGAGGCGGAAGCCCAGACAAGGACAGGCAGAACCACACCTCCACTAGAGGCAGGCTGCTTAGTCATACTAAGTAACCCCACACTACAGCTAAGCGCAAAGCCTCAGGTCAGGACCCAGAAAACGCACTCACTGGAGATCTCACTGGACCTCATTATTTGTCCTCTTTCCAGTGTGGCCACACGGAATGAGGCTCTTTCCTCTGCTTTTCACTGTCTCTTAATTGGCCGAGTGAGTGCGGATGACCAAGCCTAGCCTGCTAGAGCTGCAAGAGCCCCAGCTCTGACCCTGCAACTCCAGTCACGGGAGATGGAAACAATGAGGTCAACAGATCAGCTACAACTAAAGAGAGTCAACACCTTTAAGTGCTGCCGAGGGCTGGGGCGTGGCGACCCTGCAGCACCCACCTCGTATGTGGGAGGCTCTGAGTTTGATCCTCAGTGCTACAAAAAGAAAAAGGAAATGCTGCAGAGGTCAACGTAAATAAAAGCTTAGCCACATGACCTGGCATTTAGGTGGTCACTGGTGACTAGTGGAGCAGGCTGTGGGGGTGGAAGCTGGGCAGGGAGTAAAGGCCACATTCTCAAGAAGACTGGGGAGGAAGGAGGGAGAGGAGACCTAAGGTCATAGCTCAAGGGGGGAGATTTATTTTTAAATTAGGAGACTTCTGGACATGCCTTAAAGCTGAAGAGGGGCCCCAAAGACTGAGTGACGGTAGATGCCTTAGGAGCACATGCACATGTTGAGGGACCAGCTCAGAAGAGGAGCAGCAATATGAGGAACAGGGCAGAGAATGTGGTGGACAGTTCCCAAGACTCGCATAAGGATCTCCTGGTGTTCCTGTCCCTGTACAGTTCCCCGAGACAGGATTGCTGACTGACTTCTAACAGAGTATCCCACGAGCCATGGCACGTCACTTCTGATATTATAGAGACCGGCGTCCAGCCTTGGCACCCTGCTGCCCTCTCCTGGGTCACTCCCCCTGAGAGGCAGTTACCATGCCGAAGGACACTCAGACTCGCAAGAGTGACCTTAGAAAGGGGCTGACCACGGCTCTAACCTGGAGCTTGGCTGCCATCTTAGATCCCGGAGGCAAGGAAGGTACTCCTCTGGAGAGGCTATGCCGGCCAGGTCCTTTAGGTCAGAATCTGATGTCCTGGCAAGATAGCTGATCTGTAATCAACGTTCAGGACATAATAAAGCTGAAGATGCTAAGATCAAAGTAAGCTGAGGAACATGCCTAGAGAAGTCTGGGATCACTGGGTGGTGGTGCTGCACCCCTCTAATCCCAGCACTCAGGAGGCAGAGGCAGTTGTATCTCTATGAGTTCGAGGCCAGCCTTGTCTACAGAGTGAGTTCCAGGATAGCCAGGGCTATAGAGGAAAACCCTATCTCAAAGGGGAAAAAATCATTTTTTGAAAAAGAAGTCTGGGATCAAAATTCAGTGCGAGTAAGGATTCCACTAAGAGCTTCATGAACTCTGCATCTGACGTAACCTTTCCACAGTTTGGGAAACCTAAGATTTACGGGACCAGGCACTTGGCCTTGACTTGTATCTGTACTCCTAAGGTCTCACCCAGTCTCAAGCCTAAACTGCATGAATGTGCTCATGATACCAGATTTCATCTCTAACCAGACTGAGTTAGCAATTATCTAACTGGCATCGGAGATGTCTCTATAGACCATACAAGCTCCTCATAGCAGAGCAGCCTCCCGGTTTCCCCCACATGAGTTATTCTCACAGTTGTCTCCATCCTGGTAAATGGAGATTGTACCATTTAGGACCCCAAATCCCCCCCACACACACACACATACACACACACACACACACACACACACACACACACACACACAGCACACGGCATTCCCTGCTGAACCCCCATTATTCACATAGGCAACCACGTACCCCTCTCTTCCAGCACGGTTACCTTGCCTCTGTGTCACACTCTCCTCTCATGCCTGTCCCTTCAGCACTGAGAACAGAGAGATGCTTCTCAGATATAAATCCAGTCATCCCGTTAAAGTCATCAGGCAGGCTCCCATCCTTCAGAGTGACCCATCCCTCCTCACTGTGGCCTACCAGCCCCACAGCCCTGCTGCCCATCAGCCATTGCTCTGATTTAAGCAGCTCTGATTTCATTAAAGGGTCCTTCACGTGGTCGAAAGCTTTCCCACCCAGAGTACACGGCGGTGTAGCGCTAGTGTATTCACAGGGCTACAGGGAATTGAAGGACATCTGCATCGTTTCAGAAGGAAACCTCACTCCCCAATCCCACCTGCTTGCCCAGCCCTGAGCAACCTGTTCTCTGCCTGCAAATCTGCCTGCCTTGGGTTTTCTACAAGTTCTCTGGCTTTGTCTCCCTCCTCAATACTCTCTCCTTGTGGCCTTGCACACTCCCAGCATACCCTCCACCTAAAATCCACCGGGCCCAGATCTCCGTGTGGCCACGCCCTCCTCCCTCGGGCTTATGCTGACAGATGGCCTGACTCCCACACAAGACGCCTACCTGCCCTGCTGGTCCCCCCGCGCACTAGTGCGGGTTTCAAAGTCCGCCAGAGATGATGGACTAGCGTGCGAGCAAGCTAGCACAGGCCGCCTTGTGGCACAGTCTCCTTTGCTTGCCTGCTGCTGAGATTTGAACCCGGACCTCCTACAAGCCAATCAAGCACTCTACCACTAACCGCACTTCTGAGCAGTGTTTTGTTTTTATTTGCCTATGTCCCTTCTTAGCAGTTTTTGTTGTTGTTGTTGTTGTTTTGTTTTGTCTTGCTTATGTCCCTTCCACTCAAGTGTTGGCTCCAGAGGCAGAGGTTTGAGGATTTTTTTTTCTCTACAGTCATACCTTTGTACAACACCTGAAATATATATTGCCAGCATTATCAAATGAATGGCAGAAATGGGATTTGAGCACATGCCTGATAGACTTCAAAAACCCTGTCATTAATTACTAGACTATGGGACCTTCAAGAATGAAATCATATAAAAGGGGGTAGAGGAAGAAAAGGCCCCTAACTCAGCTCAGGGTGGTGGCTGCTGCGGGCCTGGGTGCCCGACGCCGAGCTGCCAGACAGGTTGGCTGCTGGAGCTGAGGGCACAGCGTCTGTAGAGTTTGCCCTGACTTGAGAGCCGCTGCCTGGCTCCAGGGCAGCCGTCATCTGACAGCCTATGCGGGGACAAGACTGGCCATGCACTCCCTTTCCAAGGGGCCGTGCTGGCTCCAGGGTGCCTGCCACTACTGCTGGGAGCTGCCTTTGAGACAGACAACCCGTGAGTTTGGCTCCTCCTGCCTATCCCATGTCCCTCCTGCAAGGTGTTGTGGAATATTATTTTAATATGTGTGACGTTTGATTATCCTGTGGAACATTTGGTTAATGATGCAAAGATGTGTTGCATTCTTTTATGATGTACTTGTTTTAACTCTGTGAAGCTGTGATACTGTGCCTGTCTGAAACACCTGATGCTCTAATAAAGAGCTGAACGGCCAATAGCAAGGCAGCAGAAAGGATAGGCAGAGTTGGCAGGCAGAGAGAATAAATAGGAGAAATCTTGGAGGAAAAGAAGAAAGAGCAAGAGAACAAGGAGAGGAGGATGCTAGGGACTAGCCACCCAGCCACCCAGCTACCCAGCCAGCCACGGAGTAAAAATGAAAGTAAGTATATACAGAAGTAAGACAAGGAAAAAGCCCTGAGGCAAAAGGTAGATGAGATAACTTAAAGTTAAGAAAAGCTGGCTAGAAATAAGCCAAGCTAAAGCTAGGCATTTATAATGAAGAATAAGCCTCCGTCTGTGATTTATTTGGGAGCTGGGTGGTGGGTCCCCCAAAAGAGCCAAACCACCACCAACAGCAAGACTCTCACCTTGAGCTGTGAGTCTCCAGTGAAGATTCTGTGCATGGACCTCTGGAGAGTGACATGGGGGTTCAGAATAACACACCCCATGGCTTTCCACAAAGAAAGAAGGATCTTTGGGAAACTAGAAACAGGACAAATAAGCTGGACCTCCCCCCCAGACGCTACACCAGATGACGAGTGCTGTGTGACCTGGGAACAAAGGTTAAGAACGTGGTTTTCAGGGCCCACACCTGCCCCAGGTGGAAACAGCTTCATGTCGTGGCCCAAATACTCCAGCTTGGGCTCCCTGTCTAAGCATGAGCAACCCGTGAGTCATCGGGAGCTCCATCAGATTTTCCTCTCCACACCACACCCTACCCCAAGGACAGTGTTCCTTCCACATCCCTGAGAGCTGGGCTCTGAGGAGGAAGAACAGACAGGCAATGAACAAAACAAGAAATGTCAGCCCCACGGGGGCAGTAGCATCCTTGCCTGAAGTCTGGAGAACAGGCGCGATCATTAAAACTGCGTTTATTCCAGTCTGTCACTTAAGCATTAATGACAAGGTGGCACCTCCCCTGTAGGACAGCTTGAGGGCAGGTGTCAGCTGCAGAAATAGAGCCAGTGTGCTCACTTAGGGAGACTTTGCACTATGCTTTGTTCTGACTATGTTATAAATACTCACCAATTCCGGGACCATTATTAACCCTCCCCCTTTTCAGCAAAGGAGACTGGCGGGGGGAGCTGAGAAGGGACAAGAGACTGGCTGGGGTCACTGATTGGAAGTAGGTTTGGTCAGAGTGCTACACTGCCATGTGTGTAGTTCAGGGCAGTGCCTGCTCTGTGGCCCTTCTCCCAGCTCACCACTTGCTACTCAGGAGCGGGAAGGGGCTTGGGGGGCATCGGAAGCCCAGGCTAAGGGAACATGGGTTAGGGCTGCAGGCTTCCTCTCGAAGCCCCCTTCTTCCCGCCCGTGTCCCCCCCCCCGCCCCCCCGACCGGGCTCCTGATATCTGTTCTCTCTTGGGTGCATTCATTCTTTCCAGATTTTTTTTTTTTTCAGCTCTCTTTCCACTTGTCACAAGGGAATGTCTGCTGGGGCGGAAACATCGCACATGAGCTAAAGGAGAACACGCGGCGGCGTGAGGCGCCGCGCAAGCCTCCAGTGTGGTGGCTGTCATGTGGTTCCTGAGTTTCCTCCAAGGGAGATCTGATCTGTCGCAGCGCCCCGGCAGGGTTGGTGGAGACATTCATCACTTCCTCCCTCAACAAAAGTTGAGAAGAGATACTCTTTTCCTCTCCGGGCCAGTAGGTCCCTGTGCTGACTCCAAAAAAGGGCTTCCTAGCTTCTAGTTCTGCGTCCCTGCCCCAGCCCCCGCGGGCCACCCTGGCCACCCCACACAGGGTGTAGCTGTCTTGTTTGCTATGAGCCGGCTTTACTGGTCTCAGCTGGCCGTGCTCTGCTGGAGGCCGTCTGATTGCATCCCCCAGAGACCCGTCCTGGAAGTGTGGTCCTCACCAGTGTCGGCATGTTAAGGGGTGTTGGTACTCCCCAGAAGCCCACCGCCTAGCGGCAGGAATTGGCCACTGAGGCACTGCCTCTGGAGTGTTAGCTCCCACCAGAGTGCTGCTACCAGCCGGGAGCCTCATCCTCGTGCTCTCTGGCTCCCGTCTTGCCACACGATTTCTCTCTTTCTCGAATGTTCCTGGTGTTGCTCCCTTCGCCGTCATGTGATGGATGTGTCCAGGAGCAGGGGCCATCAGAGTCCGTGTCATGATAATTGGATTTTCAGCCTCCCAAACCAAACCGTAGGGTCCTCACCTCGGCTGTGTGGTTACCGTAGTCAAGGAATCTGTGTGCTCTGTGAAGGCTGGAGAAAGGGGTCTTTAAGATAAACAGTTTTAATCTCCGAAATTGAGTGTTACAGCTCCGGCCACCCCTAAGTCGCTGTGAAGAGGAAGGTAGAGAATCCCATGTGGACCCTAAAGCTGTTATCAGCTGTGTGACATTGGGTAAGGATAAGGCCGGTCCTCGGTTTCTGTTTACCTTCACAGGACGTTAGAGCGCTAAGGGAGGGAAGGGCGGAAGACCTGGTAACGCCTGGAGGAGGAAGGACAGGCTTTGTGCCGCTACCCTCTGAAGTCTTCCTGTGAACTGGACTGGTAAAAGCCAGAACAACAGGGGCCGTCCAAGCTGAGGGCCTCAGGTGCAAGGCAGGGCCTGGATCACACAGCATCCCAACAGAAACAGCGCCTCTGGGTTTCCTCAAACCGGGAGCCAGGGTTAACCCTTTCTGCTGTAAGTGGCTTGTGTCGGGTGCTTCATCACAGCAACATTGAAAGTTTAACTACTACAAGACTTAGGGGGGGAACAAGTCAGGCCCTGAGGGAGGCGGGGCTGCTGGGTAAGCTTCACGTGGTGGTTCCCTCTGGTCTCTCCTTCTACTCAAGGCTCTGTTTGCCTCTAGTGATTGGCTTCTTCTCTCTTTGTAGGAAGGTGAGGGGGTATCTTTAAAAACTGATGACCTGCATCGGGGCAAAGAAGATGGGGTAGAGAGCCTCCCTTCTGCTTGTTTCTCCTTAGTTCCCCGTAACACACATCCCTGTGTGCCACAGTGACAGGCTCACCCCAGGAGTCACACAGGCAAGGAGCTTGCGAAGTGTGGTGTTCTCCAGTCCTGGCTGAATTTCAGTTCTCAGTACTAGTACCACGTGTTACATCTTAACTGGGCACCCAGTCCATGCCTCACACTGTACCAGGGACCAGGGCTGAGGGGCTGAACAAGATGTAGACATTTACAGGATGAGGTGAGTACAGAGATAAATAGTGTCACACCCCTCCAGTCCTGGGTCTAGGGGAGGATTTTCCAGAGCTTGCCTGAGCTGAGTGTATTATGGGAAACAGGAAATTGCAGAAAGAAAAGTTACAAAGTAAAGAGCTGAGGCGAGGTCAAGATCTGGCTGTGTAGAGTTTCTGGGTTCTCGTTCGTGATGTTGATTAAATCAAAATCCAAACCATTTTGTAGTGAGAGATTGGCCATGAATTAGATACCATGTCAGATACTGCAAGAGATCCAAAGACGGCTAGAACAGGCCCAGCTCTCCAGAGCAGCAGACTAATGAAAGCAGGGTGGGGGGACTACGCACGTGCTTTGTACCTACGCTCTGTTGCCAGCCACTTCCACTCAGAGGAGAAGGATGAGGTCCTGGTGTCCAGAATCTACTCATTGCCCTAGAACCTGGCAACAATATGTGATTATGAAGGGGACCAGCCAGTATGACTGACCAAATCCAACCACCTTGGACTCCTCAACTTACGGCACTTCAGAGCTGTGCTTCTGGAAACCAGTTTCCAGGGAACATTTCACATGACAGGAAGATCAGCAACGTTTCTTTTTCTGGCTGTCTCAGACAAGATCCAAAGGCTATCAACCTTTTCAAGGAGACTTACATTGCTTCAAGGTATGGAGCCTCTCTGAAACTAGAAGAGGAGGCCCACGCTCAGCAGCGTGTTGGTAAATGTCGGACCTCATCTCTCCCAGGAGAACTAAAAATCCCTGACGTAACAGTTGCTGACTTTCTTGGTATATATTCTTCCTCCCAACCAGTGTGACAGCACTGAGTTTTGAGCTGGAAAGAGATGTGCACAGTGAGCTCTTGAGAGCAAAAAGAGTCCTGCTCCAACACGCCTTGACTCTGTTGGACCCTGCAGAAGAACTTCCTGTAATGGTCTACACAAGTCACCACAGAGGTGAATGACAGCCTCTCTTAGGTTGGAAACACCTGTGGGAATAGTTAGGTGCAAATGGAGACCAGGACTCTGTGACTCTTCGAACCAGGCCACCTTCCACTGGGTCTCCACCTTCCACTGGGTCTCATCGTTTCTCCGCCCACTGATCTCATACCCATCCTGCTATGCTCAACCAGAACCACTTCCTCCATTGCGCTATAGGTCAACCCCCCCCACACACACTCCTACCTGCACTATGAGTTCTCAGGACCCCACCCACCTCTCCTTCCTGGCCCCATCACTGTGACTGTTTCATGCTGGGGTGATCATTTCTCTGTGCCTTCCTCTAGACTATCAACTAAGTCAGGCAGTGGTGGTGCACACCTTTAATCCCAGCACATAAAGGGGATCTGTAAATTCATGGCCAGCCTGGTCTACAGAATGAGTTCCAGGACAGCCGGGGCTACACAGAGAAACCCAGTTTTGAAAAACCCAAAAACAAAAAGAAAAGATTATCAACTCCCTGAGTTCAGAATATCCTTATGGGACAATGAAGTGCTTGGTGTCAAGTAAATGAACTAAGAGACAGAACAAAGCCTGGCATCAGCCTTTAAGATGCTTTCTCTCCCTTTCCCTCACTCGGATGCACCAGCTGGCTACTAATGGAGCTTTGCCTAGAGTTAGCCATGGGTTATCATCCAGCAGAGAAGAAAGCCTTCCAGCTCGGAGGCTTTCCACCGTGGGCCACCACTCACTTTCTATGGTGCATAAAAAATAAATAAATCTATCTAGATGTCCTGCTATCTTTGGTGAAGAAATAAGAACCTCTTCCTCAAGGCCTATGATACAGGGACAGAACTCGGACTGATTTCAGCCCTCACCCACCTGCCGCTCATGCTCTTCACACAAACTGGATCTGTGCTTACAGCACCCCTACTGGCTTTAGGCCAGCCTTGCCAGGATCCAGAGTTTTAGGCAGAAGGGAACAGCAGTACAAAGCCTCTGAGGCAGAACTGAGTTTGGGTTTGAGAAATAGAAGGCTAATGGATAGCCTGGTCTACAACATGAGTCCCAGGCTAGCCTGAGTTACAGTATAAGATCCTGTCTCAAAAAGAAAAAAAGAAAAGAAACTAGTGAGAGAGATTAATGTAAAATCACAGTAAAGACAGGTGTAACAGAGAGAGGTTCTGGGAGTCTACAGTGGGGAAGAGTCCATGGAGGAGGTCAGGGAAGAGATGACCGGAATCGAGGCCCTGAAAACGGTGTGTGAGAAGGCAGGGAGAACATGGCGAAGTTTTTGGAGGGGACAAGAAGCAGTGATTGACAAGACGAGGGGGCGTGGCTGATAGGTTAGGAATTGTGATCAGCCAGTAAGTACACGTAAGAAGGAATAAGACACAAATTTTAAGTTCTCACCTGAAGCTCTGTAGACAGGAAAAGGAACCGCTACCCCAGGCTCTGTCACCTGCACCCTGTGTCACACTCATGCTAGCTGCTTCTTGGGACTCTTCCCGTGGTCTCAGGATGATCACTGTAGGATTGATTGTCAGGTCCACATGCCAGGCAGAAGGAAGAACAAAGAGACAAAGATGGGAAAACTCTTTGAGTCAGCCTTTTCCTCAAGGACTTTCCCCAGAAGCTCAGCTGAATAATTTGTGTTTACATCTTTTTGTCCATCCATGGCTGCAAGGGAAGCTAGGAAATGGAGTCTCTTCTATGGCCACATCTAACTTGGGCACTCTGTGACCAAGAAGAACATTTCAAGTGTGTTTGAGATAACCGAGAATGGCCTGATGTGGTGGCTTCCGCCTGTAATCACAGCATTCAGGAGGCTGAAGCAGGAGGACCATGCACTAGTTTGGGGTCAGCCTGGACTACAGAGAAGTTCTGAGCCAGCTGGGCTATAGCATGAGATGCTACCAATCCCCCTTGGAACTCCCCCTCGCGAAGATAACAAGAACAGATTACAGGTAGGCATTTCCAGCTTGAGAGATTGAGAAAAGCCTGTATTGAAGGATAAATGTGGGAACTCTCAAGATGGAGCTAATGAGTGAAGCTGTAAATACACACAAGGAAGTAACTCCAGGATGGAGGCTCCAGGGACTTTCACAGCTGATGTACAGGTAGGGACCGAGCCTGCCATAGAGACGGCAAAGGGAGGGGTGGGATTAGGGAGGTGAGATACTGGGATATCACCATCCTAGAGAGAGATTCTCGTTACGTGAGCCTTCCAGCAAAGGAAGTTTCTGTCTAAGTCATTTTGAATTTTACATACAGCCAACCATACTACGAAGTTTACAACCACATATTCAACCAAGCTCAGATCAAAAGTGTTTGGAAAAATTAGCTCATATTAGATATGTGCAGATTTCTTTCTTGTCATTTCTCCCTAAATAATATGGCATAGCAACCATTTATATGACACATATTATCTTGTAAGTCACAAAGATGATGTAATATATATGGGAAGATATGCAGAGTATAAATATTGCATCACTGTATGTAAGAGCCTTGACCATCCATAGATTTTGGAGTGTAGGAAGTAATATCATCCATTGTGCTTTGTGAAGACCAGAAACTACCTCCTGGTTGTAGATAACGATCACTGTTTACAGTAGGTTGATGGCCCACTTTTGGGAGTCCTAAATGTGATCTCTGAAGGTCAGACTTTGTGTCTTCCTACTGGGTGGTTCCCAGCAGGCGCCACTGTCTGAATGAATCTGTAGAATGAGAACTGCCAGAGTAGGCTCACTCAGGCAGCACTCATGAAGTCACCTGCCTGTCCAGGTTGGGTTTGTTTAACATTCACCTCCTTTCTTCTCAACCCCCATTCAATGACTCTTTTAATGACTCCCAGTCGGAAGCACACCACGGGCTTCCCAGCTACGGTTATAAGTAGACCAGTAGCAACAGAGAGGCAGACAAGAATAAAGGCTCCTTGCTAACTGCTCAGTTTCTGACCACAATTTGTTCCTAAAGGGCAGGAACAACCTATGGCCAGCTGAAAAAGGACTAATCATTTTATAACTCACATTCCTGAATTTTCATGGTGGTGAGTCATACACAGAAATTTAACAAGCTGTATTATTATTAACCCACCTCTCTGTCCATTTGCCCAAGAGGAATCAGATCTAGCAGAGGAAGGATTTTGAAGTGTTAGGGAAAGGGTTGATGAACTATTGGTCATTCTTTGGCAGCAGGATGGGAAAGTGAGTCAGGAGAGCTATCCGATAAACAGTATCCAGTTTCCGCAAGAATAAGAAACAAGCCTGGGATGTTAGTGTCTGAGGGGATCCTGGGCTCAGCCTCCTGCAGGCAGAGGACAATTGCACTTAAGTACATCTTCAAATGACTTATAATATAATGTAAATACAATGTGAATAGTTATTATGTATTATTCAGCCGATAATGACAACAAAAATGTCTGTACATGTTCAGTACAGCTGCAATATATGTCCAAATATTTTTGACCTACAATGGGTTGAATCCACACACATAGAGGGCCAAGTTATCCAATCTGTGGTGTGTGTGTGTGTGTGTGTGTGTGTGTGTGTGTGTGTACTCTCTAAACAATCAACTCATCAACTCTACTAGTGTTGGGAATAAACACACAAAGTAACTCTCCATCCATGTTACCACAGGATGGTTTGGAAATGGGCCTTTTGATTCCAGCCAGCCTCAGCAGTTAAGGCCCCAACAAAGGAAAATGAGCTTATGATTGAGGAAGAGCAACACACTGTCTTTCTCAAATTCAAACATTTTTCTAGAAAGAATCCATTGTTTCTCAGTGACTTAAGGTTTCACTTAACTGGGGGAAATTACCCGAGAGAACATGTGGTAATGAGAAGTCACCAGCACGTCCCATGCTTGAGTAAACTGTCCACACACTTCACCACTCTGAAGTCTTTGCTCGAAGCTTTTATAGTCCTAGAGCTTCCCCTAAGACACATATGTTGACGGGGTGTGACTCTGTCTTAGATCTAAGACAGTCCCTGACTTAGAGCAAACAGCTTCTCTCAGTAAGCCTGTGACTCCTTGAGTCAACTCAGTGATTTCACTTAGGTCACCGGTAATTGAAAGCGGGGAGCTTCTCATGTGGAGCCCTCGAGAGTTAAGTCATTCCCGACAGAAAAGAAAGGGTTTAGTGATTCACAGAAACCTTTGCAGGCAGAAAAGATGCCTGAGTATATCACTGGTTGGTCCCTTCTGGGCTATTTGTTCTTGATGGGGCATAGACTGGACCCTCCAAAATGTCTCCCTCCATGCCACCTTGACAGTTAATGGTGCTCAAAACTTGGTGCTATCTGCTCCTGCATTTGAATGACTGTTCCTCTGAAAAGAGCAGTAGTCTTGCCAAAGTCTGATTCTTGGAAGACAGCAGGTAGAGGGATAAGAGGCCTCCTGGGTTTGGCATTTCCTCCACTCAGGCTTCCCATGAACTGTTAAATCAGTGCTTCCATCTACTCGTGGGGCACCAAACACTTCGGGGTGGGAATTTTGAAAAGACACGATGGCAGACAATATTGTGTCCATTATGGGCACAGGTCGAGATAGACCCTACTCTGTAGTAGCTGAGTAGTGATTAATCAGCTGAGTATTTACAATTTAATATTATCTATAGTCTACTAACATAGAATATGGTAATTCTTTACTAATTATCTACATCACTGAACCTCTTGGTACCTCAGTTGCCATATCTCTAAATGGCCTCCACAGAGGGTTGTCGACGTGGTTCAGTTGTAGTCCCTGTGTGGCATGCACAAAGCCCTGGATTTGATTCCCAGGACGGGAGAAAATGGCACTAATTTTATGTAACTAAAGTATTCATTATGACATTAACCCCTCCCCATTCTCTTCCTCTGGTTCCCCACCCCTGGACCTAAGCCTTCCCTGGTGGGGAACAACCCCTCCCTGAATCACGGCCCCTCTTCCTTCCTCTGACACACTTGGATTTCCCCTGAAGAGATATTTTTTCTAGAAACCATCTCTGTCCAGCTGCCCCGAGAGAAAGATCTGGACCCTGCTCCCACCACACCTTAATCTGTCCTTCCAGCTCCTATCACACAGAAGTTGAATTTTAAGGTAAACAGCACTTCCTGACATGGAGCTGTCCCTTGTCCAGTCACAGGGCACACAGTTTTGTTAAACAGTGGCCGAGTTAAGGAATGGGCTGATGAGTGAGAGGCAGAAGCTCACTGATTCCAACCGGTGGAGATCCCATCAACCGGAGCAGTGGGAAGGGTATGCAGATGCGCTTGCCCCCAGAAAGCGTCTTTACCTTTAGACACAGACACAAGGCCAGCTGTTCTACACTTCCCTTTTAAAAAGAAATGTCACTTAATGCCAACAGCTCAAAAACTGCTTGTTTTGTTAAACTTCATTTCTACATACATAGTAGCAACTTGTATCAGGATAGCAATACCAAGAAGTTTCTTTAGGTATCTTTTTTTCTCTCTCTCTCTTTTGCTTTAGCAGAGGACAAACAGGAAGGAAAAACAGGAATTGAATCCCCTAGCTCGTAGTCATGTGCTTCTGTTTCTCAGAGACTCGGTTACAGTGAAGAGGTAAGTGACATTTAGATATGAAGTTAGTGGCTTCGAATCTCAGTCCCCAGTGAAATGGTATTTCCATGAGGTGATCACTGATCTAAATATGTCAACAATGTGTCGTCATTCTGCTCAACAGAGCTCCATTACAAAGGAATTTCCCTAGGAGTCCTGGCTCAGCCATTTTCCTGCCCCCTGAGTGGTGCTTAGTTCCTGGTATTGGTGAGATGTTCACAGTTGCCTGTTCTCTGCAAGGGATGGTCCAAGGCATAATGAAAGAGAGGCATGCTGTCCATCCACAGGGGTCAGGGCACCCAAGGCACATGGACAACGTCATCAGAGGCATAGGGTTACACGTGAGAGCTGGACCACATTCACGGAGGATGACTGGACAGGCCAAGAGCAAGCAGGAGAGTGCAAGATGTGGGCGGAGTGAAGCAATCTTCTTTGGGACAGTGAAGTTAGGAAACTGAGGCAGGAGAACGTTGGCGGACCAGGGTAGAATGAATCCGTGTGTAGGAAGAGAAGCGTCGAAGTTAGTGGGGTGAGGTGCTAGTGAAGAAAACACGATCAGGAGAGTGTAGACAGGTCTCAGGAGAAGGAGAGATAGTCAGGAGTTCCTGCTGGAGACAGGCAGGGCAGGGACGAAACGCCCACGCTGCGACTGGGAGGGAGTTAGAAGGCTAGCAACACCCTGGCTTCACCATCTGCAAAGCACAGTGAATGGTACTGGCCTAGAAGAAGAAGCAGATTCATCCCACCAGCCTGGAGCTTGGGGCTGCCGCATCACTGATGGCGATGGGAACTACTCTTGTCACTCAGGAAAGCAGAAGACAAGGGGATCTACAGAAAGCAAATGGGGAGAAGATGGTGTGGGGGCCTGAAGGACAGGGGACCAAGGGACCATGAGGGAGAGAACCCTAAGGTGCCCTAGAGGGAACGCTAAGAGCAACGGGAGAACAGGTAGGGCCAGAGAGCGGGATCTGGGGCCGTGCACTGTCACTCTGGACTTCACGGAGGCTTGGGTCCCACCCAGCCTGGAGGTGGGGTCCCAGAGGCCTGAGAGTGGGGCCCACAGCTGTGGTAACAGCTCCTCACCAGTACTCACATTTCTGAAGGAGGTGGTTGATGGCTTTAACTGCAGAGATGCTGATCTAGACCCCCGTTTGTCACATTCACTGCCAAGCATGGGGGCATATCGCTCTTGAAGGAAGAGCCGGGTGTGTGGCGAACCATGGTTTATATGGGATTCTGACTGCAGAATGCCCTGAGAACGTCACCACACCCTATCTGCTGATCATTTCACTTGACGACCTGGGTGGTCAGTTGATCTGCAGTGAAAAGAAGTGCCTGAGAGCAGGGGTACTCAACCTTGGGGCTTCGGCACAGAGGCCCAGTGATTATTTGCTGTAAGGGCCAGTCCTATATATAATGGGGTGTTTAACAGCATCTCTGGTCTTTAGACACGACATGCCAATAGCAGCCCCATCACTCTCCTCCGGGTGTGACTCGACATTGCCAGTGTCCCCCGAGAGTAAAATCGCCCCCAAGTGAGAGTCTCTAACCTGGAAGGACAATTATATCCCTGATGAGAAGCAGACTGGGGTTGACATTTCATCAGTACTCTACACCCAACTGTGACCATATCCCCTCCCTTAGCTCTCCCAGGACCTGCTTCCTCATTACCAAATCCCACAGCTGCGCCACCTCATCCAGCAAGGCAGAGCTAAAAGACTGCATAAAGGAAATCTTGAAAATACTGCTGCAGAGATGGAGAGGCATCTTATCCAAGAGCGGCCCCCAATTCATGTTGCCGAAAATCCACGACACTTGGGAAGCCCTTCTGATGACTACTAATGCAAAATTGTAAGTGTGAACTACTGAAGTCCCTTTGGGCTTTGGAGGAGGCTGGGGCTAAGTGAGGGGTCTACAGTTTCCCTGCAGTCCTGCTGATATTCCTCCCGTGAGCCTGAGAATCAGTGCGTTTGTCTCCCACACCAGACTGTAGATGTAACCAACCGTCTTATTAAATAAGAAACACAGAAACAATGTAAAAGAGAAAGCCTAGAAGTCAGAGCTCAGAGCTAAAATCTCACCCTTCCTCCTGCTGTCCCAGCTTCGCGAAAAGAGACCTACTTCCTGTCGGTTCGTATTTTTAAAGTATGTTGTTCTGCCTTCTCATTGGTTGTAAACCCAAACACATGACTGCCTCGTCACTGTCTGAATGTACAGCCCCCTAGGTCTTAAAGGCATATGTCTCCAATGCTGGCTCTATCCCTGAACACACAGAGATCTTATGGGATTAAAGGCGTGTGCCACCACCGCCACACTCTTGCTATGGCTCTAATAGCTCTGACCCTGAACACACAGATATCTATGGGATTAAAGGCGTGTGCCACCACCGCCACACTCTTGCTATGGCTCTAATAGCTCTGACCCCCAGACAACTTTATTTATTAACATACAATCAAATTAATATTTCAGTACAAATCAAAATAATATTTCAATACAATTAGATTACCACCACATTTCCCCTTTTCTATTTTAATAAAAAGAAAAAAAGCAAAAGGTTATGACTAACAAAAGAAAAACTATATACAAAAGTACAATAACTATATACAATATATACAAGTAATAAATACCTAAACAGGTATTTGACGAATCAGAGAAAATAATTCCATTATCTATCCTATTTTGATAATTCCAAGATGTATCTAATGTACTTTCTATCCTAATTAATTTTCAACTATAACTAACTAATCTTCAACCATAACTAACTAATCTTCAACTCCCTCAGAGACCCAAGAAGGGAATAATAGTAGCTAACAAAAATAAAAACAGGAAGTGCATGCAAGCAACTTCCAAAAAATTTTGTGAGTTGACAGAAACAGCCAGCTGCCTGGGCAGTCACCTGAGGTTTCTCCGCAGTGTTGGGGCATCATCTTCAGCCTATAGGCTTAGTGTATCTGACAGACTCATTTGTGAAGTAGGATGTACACAAGGTCAACAGTTCAACCTCACATTGGGTGAGAGCAGTCCACGTACCAGAAACACCTGAATTCCACTAGTGTCCTGTCATGATTCAGGATTTTAAATTCTGGAAATTGTTGACAGTTTTTTAATTCAGCTGTCCATTCTTCTTGGCTGTGTATATATGGCTTCATCTCAGCATCCCCTTCTTCTCCACATCCCTCTATTAAATGCCAGTCTACTTTTGAGAGGCATGAGCTTTCAGCTGCTGTTCCATTGTACAACAGAATCCATCGGCCCTCTGCCTGTTAAGCTGCCTTCGAAGAAAAGGGCACCGTACCTTTTCCGGATGCGAAGGCCACTTCAGGGATGGGGCCATATTGTCCTGGCCTCAGAAGATGCCTTTTGATAAAGCCATAACCACACTTGTTTTGGCAAGAATCAGTAGTCCCTTGTTTCGTGATCTGTCTGTCCATTTTGTCCTGTTGATTCGAGGATACTTTGTTGTCCAGTGGCTAACTTTTGCCAGAATGAAAGTTGACTCCATATGCAGTTTCTTCAATGCCCATATTTTCTCTAAAGTAGATTGGTACTGCCAGGAGCCGACATGTCTCAAAAGAGAAAAATTTTCTAAGTTATTAAAACATTTTAAATGCCATATTCTGTAGATCTCTGAAGGGTTTGAAGATGACCTGTCTAAAACATCTCTGCTCAATTTTTAAAACATATCTAATATGGCTACAAGTTCTATGATAATGTCTAACTACTAGCTTTCATTTCTTTATATCCTAATAGTTGATAATAATAACATTCAAGGATCAGAAATTTGCATTACATTGTTAAATGGATGGAATAAATACAATTAGAAATATACATATAGCATTTTCTAACAATATCAGTTTCAAATTTGTGTACAATATAAAACAATTCAATCCAATGTAAAGTATTTAAAACTAGTAATTGTCTTTTTCTTTTCTTTCTTTCTCTTTTTTTTTTTTTAAACAAGAACCTTAAATCTAATCTCCTTTGCTTAGCCTTTTTCCTAACCCTTGACAATAACTTGTAACCAACCCCCCTAAATACTGAAAATTATCCCAGACCCAAAACCCATTAAAAAGACCAAAAAACCACCCGCCCCACACCACCTCTTTGGGAATGTGGGCGTCGTATTCTTAAAATTGCTTCCTGCTGGGTATGGGCGAAGTTTTCTTTATCCTGAAAGAAAAATTTTGGGTTAATTGTCAAATTCTAGGAGAGGTAACTATATCCTTCATTATCCAGTCTGTGTATAATGCCAAAGTTGAGGGTTTATCTCAAGTCCTTATTCAAGTAGTCTTTGAGACTGGATCATCTCAGCTAGTCATCTCAAATTTGCTCTGAGCACCTTGTAGTTCAAAGCTGATCTATGGATGATGTTTGTCAGCTTAATGATATTATTATTGTCCACGTGGAATTGTTGTTGTTGTGGGGCCCCATCTTCTTTCTGGAGACTTCAGTTGATGTTAGGCCTGGCCATGATTTCCTGCAGAAAACTGATAAGAGACTCGAACACAAAAACATATATATGCAGCTAGCCTTTTTTCTAGAATTAGTTAGTACTCTATGTGACCATTCATATCTTAACAAAGTTTAAAATGTATATATATATATTAATCTTGTAAATTTTGATATAAAATTTATACTTTGAGAACAGTTTAAAGAATCAGAATAGAATCAAAGAGTTGAGATTAGTAATAGAATAGTCCCTTAATTAATTTTGCTTTTGTCCTGTACCATAGCAGAAATGGCTCTTATTCTGGCATGATACAGGGAGTTTGCATTTTCCTTTTAACAACATGCTTGATTTTAAAGAAGGAGAGAGCCATTCTCCAACTCCAAAGTCAGCTTTAAATTTTAATTGAACTGGGACTGTTAGAAGACCAATAGTGTTAAATCTTTAGAGAAAAGCAGAAACAAACATTTAGGAAGACATAAAAATTTTTTAGATAATATATACCCATACACCGTTTCACTCTGTTTCTTGGGATAGATGATTTGTCCCTTTTCTTCAGTTGTCTCATTTGTCCAGTGTTCTTCAGATTCCTTAACCTTCATTCTCCTAAAAGACAAAAACAAAAACCTTTCCCCAAGACTAATTTTGGGGATGTTTCCTTTTGACAAGTTATTATCTGATTAAATGAAAAGGCATGTGTTATTGATACAAGTTAGTTTAAATTGGATGTTCATGCTGGTTGATGAACTATCACCTCCTCTAATTAAGAGGTCTCTCTTGTTCAAATCGAACCTTTATCAATTTTGATGGTACCCACAGCTTATCTTCTCCTGTAGAAACAAAAGCAAAACCACGTCCCCAATGTAATACATACCCTGGTTTCCATTCTGAGGTCAGCACATCCTTAAAGTATATAGGCTGATTTAATTCTGTAGTTTTTTCTATTATCCAATGTCTCTCTGCAGCTGTTGTTCCTTTCTCATTGGCATTCAGAAAATTCAAAGTTAGAAGAGCATTATGCAGTCTATTTCTGGGGGTTTTTGTTACCCATTTCTGTTTATTTAGCATATCCTTTAGAGTTCTGTTTGATCTTTCTATAACTGCTTGACCTGTAGGATTATGTGGTATGCCTGTAATATGCTTTATATTGTAATAAGCAAAAAACTGTTTCATTTTAACAGAGACATATGATGGAGCATTGTCAGTTTTGATTTGTGCAGGTATACCCATGATGGCCATAACTTCTAGCAAATGAGTGATTACAGAATCAGCTTTTTCAGAACTCAAAGCAGTTGCCCATTGAAATCCTGAATAAGTATCGATAGTGTGGTGTACATATTTCAATTTTCCAAATTCTGCAAAGTGAAACACGTCCATCTGCCAGATTTCATTTCTCTGAGTACCCTTTGGGTTACATCCTGCTGGTAATGGCGTCTGATTGTAGAAGGAACAAGTAGGACATTTCTTTATTATTTCTTTGGCTTGTTGCCAGGTTATGGAAAAATCCTTTTTTAAACCTTTACTATTAACGTGATGTTTTTTATGAAATTCTGAGGCCTCCAGCACATTTCCTATCAATAATTTATCAATCTCTTCATTGCCTTGTGCTAGAGGGCCTGGCAGACCAGTATGGGATCGAATGTGAGTTATATATAAAGGATGATTCCTTTTCCTGATTGTATCTTGTAATTGAATAAATAGTGAAGTTAATTCTGAAGCATCAGGGATAAATTCTGCAGTCTCAATATGTAACACCACTCTTTCAGCATACTGAGAGTCAGTTACTATGTTGAGAGGTTCTGAAAAATCCATTAATACCAACAGAATAGCATACAATTCTGATTTTTGCACTGAATTATACGGACTTTGAACCACTTTACTTAAATTTTCTGATTTGTAACCTGCCTTTCCTTCTTTGTTGGCATCTGTATAAAATGTACGAACTCCAGATATGGGTTTTTGCCGTACAATTCGAGGCAAGATCCATTCAGCTCTCTTTATAAGATCAATTCTATTGCTTTTGGGATATTTGCTGTTAATTTCTCCCAAAAAATTACTGCAAGCTCTTTGCCAAGGTTCACTTTCTGTCCATAATTTTTCAATGTCCTCCTTAGTTAATGGTACGACAATTTCTGCTGGGTCTATGCCTGCTAATTGACGAAGTCTCATTTTTCCTTTGTAAATCAAGTCAGAGATTTTTTCCACATAAGTTTTTAATTTTTTATTTGGTTTATTTGGTAAAAATATCCATTCCAATATAATATCTTCCCTCTGCATTAATATTCCAGTAGGAGAACGCCTAGAAGGTAAGATAACCAAAATGCAATCCAGTTTTGGATCAATACGATTCACGTGTCCTTCATGCACTTTCTTTTCTACCAAGGCTAATTCTTTCTCAGCTTCAGGTGATAATTCTCTTGGACTATTTAAGTCCTTGTCACCTTCTAAGGTTTTGAACAAATTAGTCAGTTCATCATTTTTTACCCCAACAATAGTTCGTAGATGAGAAATATCTCCAAATAATCTTTGAAAGTCATTAAGAGTCTGTAGTCTATCTCTCCGAATTTGCACCTTTTGGGGTCTAATTTTTTGTAGCTCTATTTTATATCCTAAATAATTAATAGAATCTCCTCTTTGTATCTTTTCAGGAGCAATTTGTAATCCCCAGCGAGGCAAAATTTTCTTTACTTCTTCAAACATTATTTCTAAAGTATCTGCATTTGAGTCAGCTAGTAAAATATCGTCCATATAATGATAAATTATAGATTTAGGAAATTTTTTACGTATCACTTCCAATGGCTGTTGTACAAAATATTGGCACAGAGTTGGGCTATTCAACATTCCCTGTGGGAGGACCCTCCATTGAAATCTTTTAACCGGTTGAGAATTATTATAAGTAGGCACTGTAAAAGCAAATCTTTCTCTGTCTTTTTCTTTTAAGGGTATTGAAAAGAAACAGTCTTTTAAATCAATAACTATGAGAGGCCATCCTTTTGGTAACAGAGTAGGCAAAGGCATCCCAGATTGTAGAGAACCCATTGGCTGAATTACTTTGTTAATTGCCCTAAGGTCTGTTACCATTCTCCATTTACCAGATTTCTTTTTAATAACAAATACAGGAGAATTCCAAGGGCTGGTTGATTCTTCAATATGCTGAGCATTTAACTGTTCTTCTACCAGCTCTTCTAAAGCCTGGAGTTTCTCTGTTGTTAAAGGCCATTGCTGGACCCATACAGGCTTGTCTGTTAACCATTTTAAAGGTAGAGCTGTTGGTGTCTTTGGAAGATCATCAGTTATTGTGCCCTGTTCTTGTATAATATGGATGGCTGGTGACCACTCATTAGAACAGTATCTTCTAATATTTCTCTCAGTAACATGTGCTAGTTTATGATTTGTTTCTGAGATTGGAGGGATGTTAATCTGAGTATTCCATTGTTGCAACAAGTCTCGACCCCACAGGTTCATAGTTATGTTAGCCACATATGGTTTTAATTTTCCTCTCTGTCCTTCTGGACCTATACATTCGAGCCATCTTGCACTCTGTTTCACCTGAGATAATGTCCCAATTCCTAACAGTTGAACGTTTACCTCCTGAAGAGGCCAAGTTGGATGCCAAAATTCTGGTGCAATTATGGTAACGTCCGCACCTGTGTCTACCAGACCAGACAACAAAACACCATTTATTTTTATTGTTAATTTTGGTCTTTGTTCATTAATAGAAGTTTGCCAAAAAATTTTCTTTATGTTTTCTCCTGAATTTTCTATTCTCTCTGTTTCATCATTCTGACCAGCATGATTTATTCCAATAGGCATTTGGTTATTTAATCGCTCTCCAGAGCAGGCATTTCCTCTATGGCTGCCGGAAAGGTTTGAACTGGATTTGCACTGGGGGCCTGCCTGAGGCCCCTCTGGGAGTTTCCCGAAGACTGAGGCAAAGGATTACCCTGTCTGTCCTTTGTTGATCTACATTCGTTGGTCCAGTGTTTTCCCTTACCACACCTTCTGCATACTCCAGAAGGAAGGGGCATTCCGTTGCCATTGTTCCTTGAAGAAACATTGTTTCTGGAAATGACCTGTCTACAGTCCCTTTTCAAATGTCCTTGCTTTCCACATCCAAAACATCTAACACTCCTCAAACCTTTTGAAATTACTTCTCCTACCCATGTATCATCATGCTCATCAGCTTCAACATTAATTGTTTCTCTAATCCAATCTTCCATAGGTGCAGATCTTGCCCTTAATGGCCTGATTATTCTTTTGCATGCTGCATTCGCATTCTCAAAGGCCAACGATTCAATTATTGCCTTACCAGCTTCTGAATCCGAGACCGTTCTCTTTACTGCTGAAGCCAGTCTTTGTAAAAAATCTGTAAAAGACTCTTTTGGGCCTTGCTTCACCTTTGTAAATGACTCAGATTTTTTTCCTGGTTCCTCAACTTTGTCCCATGCATTCAAGGCTGCCGTTCGACATAAAATTAGGGTTTGGACATCATATAAACATTGTGCTTGTGCTGAAGCATATTGGCCTTCGCCCATAAGCTGATCCTGGCAAACTTGTACTCCTTTATCCCTCCATTGTTTTTCTATGTTTTTAGCCTCCTCCTTAAACCAAGTCAGAAATTGAAGTCTCTGGCTGGGTTCCAGAACACCTTGTGCGAGGTCCCGCCAGTCCTGTGGTACTATCCTATTATATGTTGACCAAGTGTTTAACATTTGCTTTACATATGGGGAATGCATGCCATAAGATACTATTGCCTCCTTAAACCTTTTTAAATCCAACATTTCAATTGGAGCCCAAGTATTTTGTGTAGCCATTTGATCAGGCATCTGCTGTACTGTTACAGGATAAATTAAGGGTGACTGTGTGAAAACAGGCTTTCTTTCTGCAACCTTATGATCCCGACTTGAAACAACTTCACTGTTAATTTCTTCTGTCTGAATTTTTACAGGTTTAACAAGTTCTTCTAACGCTGTTATCCTGGCACTTAAATTGACTATCTTTTTAAATATTAAAATGTGGATAATTATAGTGATAAGGTGCATAATTCCACCAATACTAATATTATATAGTTGTTCCATTGCCAGACTGCCTAAAATTTCGAACAAAAACCAATTTTCTTCCAATGTACACATAAAACCCATTTGTTTTTTAATGTGGAAAAAAATTCTCTTTTAGATAGTTTCCTTTAAAATATCTGATATATTATGACTTACCAAATCTGCGTAGAACAGTAGAAATCCGAGGGGATTTTCAAAGCAGCCACCTAGTGTCCCAGGTGTAAATCCAGAGAGAGAGAGAGAGAGAGAGAGAGAGAGAGAGAGAGAGAGAAAGAGAGAGAGAGAGAAAAGAGAGAACGCACAAGAAAGCGTAGCCGGCTAAAGCTTAAATGCAGCCACGTGTTCCCTCTTGTGCCGAGTCAAGGCTTGGGTCTGGCTTCCTTAAGCTCCGACCACGTGCGTTGGTTTTACAGGCAGGGCCCTGTTTGGCAGGGCAGGTCTGAGTTGTTTGTAGCACCGGCTTTAGGCAAGCTGCTCACAGACCTAGGCCCGGGCTAGAAGTTGCTACCCGGACTAGGACGCCAGCAGCTCGGACTAAGAAGCCGATCGCCGCCGGCCGCCGTGTGCCGCCGCTGCCGCCGCCGCCGCCGCGGGCCGCCTGCCGCCCTTGCGGGAAAGCGGACCTGCCGCCAAGCCAAGCAGTTTTTAATGGATTCTTGTCACGTTGGGCGCCAGATGTAGATGTAACCAACCGTCTTATTAAATAAGAAACACAGAAACAATGTAAAAGAGAAAGCCTAGAAGTCAGAGCTCAGAGCTAAAATCTCACCCTTCCTCCTGCTGTCCCAGCTTCGCGAAAAGAGACCTACTTCCTGTCGGTTCGTATTTTTAAAGTATGTTGTTCTGCCTTCTCATTGGTTGTAAACCCAAACACATGACTGCCTCGTCACTGTCTGAATGTACAGCCCCCTAGGTCTTAAAGGCATATGTCTCCAATGCTGGCTCTATCCCTGAACACACAGAGATCTTATGGGATTAAAGGCGTGTGCCACCACCGCCACACTCTTGCTATGGCTCTAATAGCTCTGACCCTGAACACACAGATATCTATGGGATTAAAGGCGTGTGCCACCACCGCCACACTCTTGCTATGGCTCTAATAGCTCTGACCCCCAGACAACTTTATTTATTAACATACAATCAAATTAATATTTCAGTACAAATCAAAATAATATTTCAATACAATTAGATTACCACCACACCAGACCCCTTCCTCCTGGCACACGATGCTGGATAACCCTCCAGATGGCACCCAACCCAAGTGTGGCCTTCTCTTGTGGGCAGCCTTAAGACGCAGGCTTGTTCCTTTTTTCCACAGCCTGTTGAAGATGAAACCAGACCGCTTTCTGAAAAAAAGGTGAAAGCTGGCCTGAGACTATAAAAGAAACCATTTCTCAGACCATTTGGAAAATGAAATTGTTGTAGTTATTAAAATAGCCTTTCTTCAAATTCTTGTGACTTACTAAAAATGACCATTAACATACTCTGTTCGTTCCATTTTGGTTTTGGTCAGAGTTTTTCTGAACTAGGTTTCACTGAGAACTTTGGTGACATTTCTCCCTTACTTCCTTTTTTTTCTCTCTCTCTCTGACGCCTTCTGGGCTGAGGCTAAGGGATGTGTCACTCTGACACAACAGCTTCTCCTTTTGACAGAATCAGTTAAGGCTCCATGACTGAATTCATGGTAATCAATCATGGATTCCGTTCAAGGCAGTCTAGTCACTAATGTGTCAGAATCTGTTGTGAGCATCACATGTACAAGACTTCGCTGGGGAAACAGCAGTAGGTAAGATGCCCTCTCCATCACCCCGGAGGCTTTCACTCCGGACGGAAAGACACACCCACACATCTAAACAACAACAAGAACCACTACAATGGTAATAATCATAGTCCGAGTATTACTGTGTCACTACATTGCAAGCCCTTGACCAACATGAACTCACAACACCCTGGGGCAGTGTTTTCTGGAATGGCAGATAACATACACTGTCATCCAAGGTCGCGTGAACCATCATCCAGTGTGGACACAGCCAAGGCTTCATAAGCAGAGAGCATCTGGGCTGAGCCTTTGGGATCACTATGCTTCATCTAGGCTAAGAGAGTCGCAGTACATGTACTAATCTCTTTATTTTGTTTTGGTGTGCACACACACACAGTATGTGCACACACACACACACACACACATACACATGTGTAGGTCAGAAGACAGTTTTCAGGAGTCAGTTCTCTCCTTCCACCTTGTTTTTAAGTGTGGTCTCTCTTGTTTCTGCCAAGATACATATTCCACGCCAGCTGGCCTAAGATCTAGGTCATTCTCCTGGCTCCATCTCCAATCTTGCCATAAGAGTGTTGGGATTAAAGATTTATACCACAGCATCCAGTCTGGGTTTGTGTGTGTGTGTGTGTGTGTGTGATGGTAACATGGATTCCAGGGATCAAACCTAGGTCTTTAGGCTTATACACATGGCAAGAGCCTTTACCCACAGAGCCTCTCACCCGTCCCTCATATATCGACTTCTTATTGGCCTGATCGGGTCCAGGACCTGATCTTGGCAAACTGAATATCTCAAGCTAAAGGGATTTGAGAAAATAACAGAAGCAGGTAGGTCACTCTTGCCCTGAAGTACGTCCTAGACCCTCAACATAGTGGTGCCTCCCCACACTCACAGGAAGGAAACCGTCTCATTTTGCAGATGCAAGTAAAGAATCGAGACACACATAAGCTGTTAAGTTCCCTCAGGTTACTACAGTTAGATCATACACCGTTTATCCAGTTGTATTTCTTCACAGCTGTCCATTCTTCCACCAATCCTATCATAAAATACACAGGTTCAACTGTTTCTCCAGTATTTGTTTTCTTATTAAGGTTTGCAGAAGACTTACACTAAGTAAATCTGGATGCTTTCCTCTTGTGAATATATGTTTGCTAAAAGTATTTTAAAAATTTAACTGGGCGGTGGTGGCGCACACCTTTAATCCTAGCACTTGGGAGGCAGAGCCAGGCGAGTATCTGTGAGTTCGAGGCCAGCCTGGGCTACAGAGTGAGTTCCAAGAAAGTTGCAAAGCTACACAGAGAAACCCTGTCTCGAAAAAACGAAAAAACAAAAAAGCCTTTGATCAGGTCACACATGCACGTATGTTGATCACATTCCTTCCTCCTGACCCTCTTCCTCTGTGCTCCACCCTATGCCCTCTGGACCCTCTCTTCTGTCTCACAAGCCCCTCCTGCTTCAATGTCACTTTTTTGGTCTTTTTAAATGACTGTGTGAGTTTAATTAGTGTTGTTTGCATGAATGTGAATGTGGCTTTGATTTACTGGAGCATGGGTAACTTACCAGTGACCATGTCACTGGAGAACGACTTTACATCCCTCAGCTGCCGTTCACTGCCAAGAGCTCCTCTGCCAGGGGTGGTGCCCCGCCCCAAACACGTACTCATCTGCCTTATCTGATAGAGGTACCCACCATGAGCCTAGCAATGGATAAGGAAAAGAAGTCTCCGCTTTTACAACCCCTTGCATTCCCACACTGCATTTTAGATTACTTATCATTTTTTTGAAGCAGCCACAAATAGATTGTCAAAACAAGAATTCAAACACCGAGGGAAAGGGGAGTCTACATGAGAGAATCTAGACTAAGAATATTTTCTAAAGTCCAGGTGAAATGTGGTGTCACGGCAGTTTTAAGTATCCACGACTTCATAACTTCATCTTCTCTAGGAAAATAAAAGATATGTATGCTTAGCCTGAACTCTAAGGAGATTAGCAAAGTGAATCTCTACCCAGGGGAGAATGGCTGTTTCCCACGGATGCAGGAAGGAGAAGCTGGGATCCGAGGATACACTTTGAGGTGCCCTACCTGTCACTCGATTGTGGCAGAGCTAAGAGTGTGTTCCAAACCCCAGGGTATGAGTGACCCAAGTACACAAACGCTGCTGGTCAGGGGTGGGGACTGAGTTCCCTCACGTCTCCTGAGAAACTGAGACCAAGAGCACTGGTTCTCAATCCCAGGCACACACGAGAATCCCCCCCCCCCCCGGGTGCTGACCTGTGCCTTTGGACTTCACGCACTCATCCTAGGAGTTTAGCTGACTAAGCAGATCCCAGGCAACACTCTTACTGCTGACCACCCCACAACCACATTTGAAGAACCACTGGCTTAGAACATCCCTCACGAACACGAGTCAGTGGTCCCTCCTGAGCTTTACATAAAGGCTGGGAGCCACAGACTTTAAGATGAAACAAACCGAGATGGGTCTTCTGAGAATGTAGGTCGCAAGCTTAAATGAAAGAGAGATCCATTGTTTTAGATGATGAAGATAAGACTAGCTAACGGTTTCTGACATTTTCTCTCTACACTGAACTAAGGTGTCATGTACATTATCTTACTTGGCATCCGGCCTGGGCACCAGAGTTGGTGTTTGTTGTGTAGCGCAGAAGCCAGCTCTGTGCGCATGCCGAGAGGGAGTGTCAGGCTTCTGCCGGCTGCTGTGATTGGCGGGGCTACCTGCATGCCAAGGCCAGACTGTCTCACAGGAAACACCCTTAGATCTGGACAAGCAGTCACCAGAGACCTGAGTTCTGCCTCACAGAACCTGCAGGAAACAAGTGAGAGACTGTGAGGGCAGGCGCTAACCATCGACTCTCCCAGCCACAGAAGAACCTGCACATGAGGCAGTTTGCCAGCCCTGGAACACCCAGAAGCCCCGGTACACCGGGGACCCATCCTTGAGCAAGAGATGAACGTGATCTGCAGAGACATCTGGACAGAGGCATTTCTAAAGTGTCCCTGGGCAGATTGAGAACAACTGGCTAAGGTTTGATCTGAGGCCATATGAAGGGGAGACAAAACCCAAAGTTAACAAAACAGATCTTTAAGGGCTCGTTAAGTTTGCCCCTCACTACTCTTCATTTTCTTCCTTCTCAAGACAGGGTTTCTCTGTGTAACACACACAACTGAAATCATTCCAAATCCAATGGCAACCATAATAAATGCCCTTTTCTGAACAGTAGATATGAAGGGATAGATTTCTTTTAGAAATTACAGTAACTATTATATATATATTACAGGATGGTTATTATAATTTCCACAATAATAAAGAATATTTTGTACCTGGAAAGCTCTTTATGAATTTTCAAGTCCTTTATTATTAAATCTGTACAGTAAATGTTGCCTTGAGTTTAGAATTGTAATGATAACACTTTAAATGTTACATAATAAAAATAGCCCGTTTAAAACTGGGTGTGGTGGCTAATACCTGCAATGTCAGCATGGGGTGGTACTATGGCACAGTATTGCCATAAATTCATGGACAGCCTACTCTAAACTGTAGGCCTGGACTAAAAAAATCTTTTTTTTTTAAAGCTATTTAACTATTCAAACATAAAGAGACTTAAAATACCTCTGAGTTTGAATCCCACAGGTTTACCTGGTGAAAGCTCCTGTGGGCATGCTGAGCATTAGCAACCTGTCGGCTTTATGGTTATAAAATCAGACTGATGATCAAGAGATGGAGAGGCACTGGGCCTGGTGGTGCACACCTTTAAACCACCATCCAGGAAGCAGAAGAGGGTGGATCTCTGTGAGTTCGAGGCCAGCCTGGTCACACAGTGAGTTCCAGGACAGCCAGAGCTACATAGTGAAACCCTGTCTCAAGAGGAGAGATAGAGAGAAAGAGATGAGAGAGACACAGAGACAGAAAGACAGAGAGAGAAAAGCTCCCACTGTATACAACAACCCTGTCTTTGATTCAGTAAAACTGAGAAGGGGAGGTATTTGGAATTTGCTTATGTGTCTGTCCCTCACAGATAGGACAAGACTGAGACTATACTCCAGCAGATGATGACACAGCACTGGAAAAATGACACACACGTTAAAACAAAGACAGACTTTGTGAGTTCGAGGCCAGCCTGGTCTACAAAGTGAGTTCCAGGAAAGGCACAAAGCTACACAGAGGAACCCTGTCTCAAAAAAAAAGAAAGAAGGACAGACAGACATGTACAGTCAGGTCAAATTCAGTCCCTGTCCCATCATGGCAGGAACTGGCCCAGATGGCTGCCACAACAGATTCTGCTGCTCATGGGCCCTGGGTCCCCTGTCCCGGGACCTGGGGATAAGTTTGGCTGCAGACATTGTACTGTAGACACAGGAGTCCTTGGGACAGACAAGAGGCATGTCCTGTTCAGATGGGCCTGTGTTGTTTCCTAGCTGCTTTTTAAAAAGTTCAGAAGACTCTTGGCTAGTTTTCCGATTGTTGCTAAGCTGTCAGGGGTGGGCGGTACTCAGCCGCAATGAGCGAAATAGCTCCAGGTCTTTCTTCTCTTTCCTTAAGGTCAAAAAAAAAAAAAAAAAAAGACAGACTTAAATTAAAACAAGTAACTATGCCAGACAGCAAGTCTTTAACCCCAGCACTCAGGAGGCAGAGGCAGGCAGAGCTCTGTGAGTTTGAGGCCAGCTTGGTCTACAGAATGAGTTCCTGGATACAGAGAAATCCTATCTCCTGGGGGGGAAAAAAAAAGAAGTCACAAAATCTCCACAAATAATCAAGCAAATAAAAATAACTAAAGCTTTCATAAATGTTTAATTAGTAATCTTGAAATTAAACTCAGGAATTACTTTTTTTTTCTGAGACAGGGTTTCTCTGTGTTGTTTTGGTGCCTGTCCTGGATCTCACTCTGTAGCCCAGGCTGGCCTCGAACTCACAGAGATCCGCCTGCCTCTGTCTCCCGAGTGCTGGGATTTAAGGCGTGCGCCACCACCGCCTGGCAGCGAATTGCTTTTTTATAGTAATTTTAAAATGTATTTATTTATTCACATCTTGCCTCCAGATCCCACCCATCTCCTGCCTCATCCCAAAATAAATCAAAATAAAATTTAAGAGAAAAAGAGGGGGAAAAAAAGGAAGAAGGAGAAAGTCATGGAAGTTACTGTGTGACTCATCAGGTCACACAGTAAACCCCTTTGTCCATCCGTCTTTACATGCAGGTGTTTATTGAAAAGAATCATTGCTCTGGTTTGAGTGCCCTGTGTCGTGGAGATCCTGCAGCCCTGGCTCCACGGGACTGACCACACCCCCCCCACTCCCAACCCCCCCACCCCTGTGCCCCAGCAGATCACAGGTGGGTGGATGTCGGGTGGGCAAATACATAACCCTGGGACTGGGACTGGGTAGTTGCAGCCCACCAGCTCTCCCCTGTCTTCGCCACCAGTGTGAGCTCTCCAGCATTGCCCTGGCTGGTGTCACCCCTTGCCGTGATGAGCTAGGGACAGGGCCAATTCTCCCAACTTCACATCCTCAGGGTCGGTTCTCCCACACCTACATCTCAGGGCCAGCTCTGCTGTGCTGCCAAGGAGAGGTATGGGGGCCACTCTCCCAAGTGCTGCAGCTGATGAGGGGCAGGGCCAGCTCTCCCACCTGCCTCAGCATTGATGAGGGAGAGCATCTCTCCCCAGCCCATGCTGCCTCAAGACAGATGAGTCATGGGGACAGCCCTCCCATGCTCACAGCCTCAGGGCTGAGGAATTACTTTTTAAAAAATGTTTTTATTTGTTCTTGAAGAATTTCATACAATATATTTTGATCCTATTCTTCCCCTCCCCCATCTCCACCTCCCTACCCACACAAGTTTATGTTCTTTCTCTCTCTTAAAGCAAGCAAACAGACAAAAACCATGGAGTCCCACTTGTCTTTTGGACTACTCCTAGGAATTTCTTCTTCTTCTTCTTCTTCTTCTTCTTCTTCTTCTTCTTCTTCTTCTTCTTCTTCTTCTTCTTCTTCTTCTTCTTCTTTTTTAAAGATTTATTTACTTATTATGTATACCCTGTTCTGTCTGCATGTATGTCTGGATGTCAGAAGAGGGCATCAGATCTCATTATAGATGGTTGTGAGCCACCATGTGGTTGCTGGGAATTGAACTCAGGACCTCTGGAAGAGCTGCCGGTGCTCTTAACCTCTGAGTCATCTCTCCAGCCCAGGAATTGCTTCTTAAGGAAGGACAGCAGACAACACTCAGTCCCTGAAAGCTAGTGTCTCCAAAGCTGTTATTGCCCCAGGTAAGAAGCTATCCACACTCAGAGGTGTGAAGAAGACCAGGGTCATTCCTGCTACCCGCCATCTGCCACAAGGTCATTGAGTTTTCCTTCTCCCCAAAAGGAAACTCTTTTCCCACCCCCGGTCACACCCAGCAGCTCCTGGCCGCCTAGCTCATCGGTCTGAGCACTGGAACCTCTGAGGTAGACCTGCATCCCCAGAACAGAGTATCATCAGTTCTGTTGAGGGGCACATGGTTGGCAGACTGAACAATTACAAATAATGCCTCTGCAATTGGATGTATACTGTTGCACATTCAGACATCCTCGTGAAAAATCCACTCTCCAGCAGGAATCTTCAATGCAAATTCCTTTTTCCATTTGCTTAGAGAGAAAAAAAATCTTATCTCTTTGGTGCCTTTCTTTTTCTCATAACTTGCAAGCAATCCATTATCAAATCTTCTTAACTCTTCTGTCAAACTATGTCCAGAATATAACCATCTCTGTTCCCTGCCCTGGTCTAAGAATCCTTTTCCTCTTCCCTGAACTATTTAGAGTGGCATCCTAAGTAGTTTCACCCTTGTCTCTCACAGTTTATTCTCAGCAGAGCAGACAGAGAGACCCTGCTAAAATATGAGCCAGATCCTGTCATTCCCCAGGTTAGGCCATGCAGTAGCTTCCCGTCTTAAAGTCAATCAAACTCCAAACAGACTTCTCTGTTCTGTCCACCCACTTACATATTTCTTTGCTTTTGGAGACGGGGGGTGGGGGGGTGGGGGAGTGGGGGGGGTGTTTACTACATTGCCAGGCTGATCTCAAACAGGCTGGTGGTAATCCTCTCAGCTCATTTTCCTGAGTGGTAGGGACCTGGGATGTGCCAACACGGCCCTCTTGCACTATTCTGACCTCACCTTTGCTCTTTCCAGGCTTACCTTGCTCTTGACTTAGTCACACTGGCCTGTGCACTGATCCCAAAGCTTGCCAGGCATGTGACTACCTGTGGCCTTTATACCTGCAGTTTTCTAGTTAGAGAATGTTTCTCCTTATGCCCGAGTCTCTGACCCCTCCCCTTCAGGTCTTCATCGAAATGCCACCTTCTCAAGGAGGCTTCCCTGGCCACTGTATTCTGCACCCTGTGTTTTCTCTCTAGCATTTAACACCACCACCACACATGCGCACTCACGAGCACATATACACATCGTGCATGCACACACACTCAGGCAGACCTTGTTGTTCCTTATCTGGTTTATGGTTTCTTTCCCCCATGGACTAAACAAGATCTGAAAACAGGGCTTTGTCATTTTGGTTCTCTGGGTTTTCCTGACACTTGAAGTACACCTTGATTATAATACAGGCTCTGGAGATGCTGGGTTATTGGACAAATCCATCCCTACTCAAAAATGAAAAAAACTAAACAAATATCGTTGGAGAAAAGCAATTCTGAAGAAAATCCCCAAGAGCTCTTTGGCTTCTGAGGAACAGAATGTATTAGGAGGACAAATAATTTTGGTTCTCCCCTTCGTTTCTGAAAGTAGTATTTAACAGACTGGCCGTGCTGGCCTGGTAGTTCCTCCCACATGCTTAGTATGCCTTCCCAGGAACACAGAGGAGAATGAAAGGGGGTGCCTTGGGGGAGGGGTAAGCAAGAGAATGAGAGGACAAGAAAAGCAAAGGCCAGGACTCCCTGGAATACAAGGGCCCCAGAAACTGGGTTTGCCCTGGTCTCTTCTGCCTCAAGCAGGTCCTGGAGTGGACTCGTTGGCTGTTTCTGTTCTTGGAGCCTACGATCATGGTCTCCTCATATCCAGAAAGTTCTCTGCCTGATTGCATCACTATGAACTTCTTCAAAGTTGTGACAGTGTCCTCATTAAAAATCTCCACCATGGGAGCTGGAAATGTGGCTCATTTGGCACAGCAGTACTTTCCCAGGAGTGCCAGGCCCTGTATTCAATCCTGACACACCTCAACCACATGTGGAGATGCACGCCTGAAATCCTGACATGGGAGATGGAGGCGGAAAGACCATGAGTTCACCCTCAACTACACAGAAAGTTTGAAGAGCCTGGGCAACATGAGGTCCTGTCTCTAAGAAAGCTATGTGTAGGGTGGGGGTGGCAGGCACAGAGCCCCATGTTTGATCCCAGTACCACATAAATGGATTTAGGTGATCCATGCATAGCATCCCTGGGAGATAGGGGCAAGAGGGTCAGGAGTTCAAGGTCACCCTGGGTGGCATAATGAATTTGAGGACAGCCTAGGATACATGAAGAGAGAGAGAAGGGGGGGGAGAGAGAGAGAGGAAGAGAGAGGGGGGAAAGAGAGAGAGAGAGGAAGAGAGAGAGAGAGAGAGAGAGAGAGAGAGAGAGAGAGAGAGAGAGAGAGAGAACCATGCAAGTATGAGGACCTGAATTCTACCCCAGAACACATGATAGTGCATGTTTGGAATCCTAGAGCTAGGGAGGTAGAGACAGATGGGTCCCTGGGCTTGCTAGCCAGTCAGCCAGCTTACTCCACAAGCCCCAGGTCAGTGGGAGACCCTGCTTCAAATGTACAAGGTTGGGGCTGAGGAGGTGGCTGTGTAAAACAAGAGGACCCAAGATGCAATGGTCAGACCCCCATAAAAGCCAGGCATGGCTGTGCATGTCTGTAGCCCAGAAGTGGAAGTGGAGGTAGGCAGACAGATCACATGAGCTTGCGGTGCAGCTAGCCTAGCCTAAACAGTGAGCTTCGGGTACAATGAGAGAGAACATCTTCCTCTGGCCTCCACATGCATGAGTATGGCCATGAACAGATGCATCAATTCCATCATTCAACAACACATTAAGGAGGAATACTGCATTACTTTATTTTCAAGATGGCAGACAACACTCAGGCACAGTCCACTGTCTCCAGAGTATAATCTGGGGGAAGCTGAAAATCAGCTATCAGAAAAGCAAAAGACACTCTAAACGGTTGGTGGGGGAGGGGGCAGGGCTGGAGAGGGGAAAGGGGAGGGCAGGAGACCCATTTCTGGACAGTATCAATTTTAGCAGAGGGAAAAGCCGGGTAAACCCGTCCTCCTTCATTGGGGGTGCTCAGCAGCAGTCAGAACAGAGGGGAGAGCCTCTGTGAGCCACTGCAAACTGGGACCATGCATCGAGGACCATCAGAACAAGGGGGTGGGGAGGGGAGTAGGGGGGGGACTCCACGCAAGAGGCTTCTCTGAGTCAGGTTCACACAGCACCACGGGCAGAAACCCTGATGGAAACCAAAGGCTACAGAACTCTCCCAGGTGCCAAGCTGTGATACCTCAGTAAAACCCCCCACTCTATCCCCTACAGATAAAGAGAAGCTTAAACCAGGATTCCTAAGTGTAGATAAGAACTTAGACCCCTTTTCCCCAGGTGGCTGTATCTGCTACAGGGACTTTGGAAAACACAGTCAGGATATTCGACCAAAAGACTAAAAAGGGAGGCGGGTTAAAATAAATTATATGGTCTGTGCCTTTAAGAACTAGCCTCACAAAGAAAGGGGAGTGCTCCTTCCAACCTCTCTGTTGTGAGTGAGAGATTTAGAAGAGCCTCCCTGGAGGCTTGTATACTTAGACAACACCCTACTTTTGCATTCAGTACCTAAAGTCTCCAGTGGTGGCTTTGGGGACTATGATCTAGGCACAACAAGACCCTCACTCTATTGTCTCAAAAAGGGAGCCTTAGACAAAGATATCTCAATATAGATAGACCCAGGCCAGTTTCAAGTCCCCAGAAATGATGGCGCCAGCCCCAGGAACAAAAGAACAGAGTCAGGATGTCTGATGGTAACCAATTAACCACGAGATGCCCCTCTCCAGAGATAACATGACCTGACCCCAGAGAGAAGTTGTAAAACTCCTGACAAGGCAAACAGACAAGCTAGAATAAGATAAAGTCCAGGCCTGGGAAAAACTGGACCATTCAAGGATGGACCTGTACTAACCCCCTCCCCTCTAAGAAATTTTATGGGTTTTGCCTATAAAAACTAACTTCCCCAAGAAAGAGGCACTCCTCCCTGCCTCACTGTATTGGGTGTAGGAATGAGTCCCTGTCTAGACTTGTATCTGCAGAATAAACCTTGCTGTTGCATTCTGGACATCCAAGGTCTTTGGTGGTCTCTTTGGGGGGGTCACAATCTGGGCATAACAAAGCCTTGTGCGGCAATTCCCGAGGTACCGAGAACTATTTGGGATCTGTGTAGGAGTTCTCTGTGGTGTGACCATCTGAGACCCCATTGTGGAGCACCGCTCAGACTGCCCTGGCACTGGGGATCTGAGAACTCAGCAGTGAGGCCGGTGTCTAGGAGTCAGGGAGACTCTATCTATGTAGAACCCAGCAGTCAAGCTCATTGGTTTCCACATCTCACATCTCTGCTCACCTCTCTACCCCTCTGCACTTACTCCTTTATTTTTAAGATCTAGAACTCAAAAGGGGAAAAAAGGAAGAAAGGAAGATCTTTTTAAGGAATAAAATAGTAGCTGGGAGGCAGTGGTGGCACACGCCTTTAATCCCAGCACTTGGGAGGCAGAGGCGGACAGATCTCTCTGTGAGTTCGAGGCCAGCCTAGTCTACAGAGTGAGATCCAGGACAGGCACCAAAACTACACAAGAGAAACCCTGTCTTTCAAAAAAACAAAAAGAAAGGAAGGAAGGAAGGAAGGAAGGAAGGAAGGAAGGAAGGAAGGAAGGAAGGAAGGAAGGAAGGAAGAAGGAGGAAGGATGGAAGGAAAGAAAGAAAGAAAGAAAGAAAGAAAGAAAGAAAGAAAGAAAGAAAGAAAGAAAGAAAGAAAGAAAGAAAGAAAGAAAGAAAGAAAAGAAGGAAAGAAGGAAAGAAGGAAAGAAAGAAGAAATAAAATAGCAAACGCCCCAATTCCTTACATGTTGGTATCAGAATGGTGGGCATGTGGGAAGTCTGCCCCAGCCTGTGTTTAGTGTCTCTTCCCCTCCATGGCTTTGGTCACATCACAGGGCTCTCCTGAACCTGCAGGCACTTTGCTGCTCCGGTTGTATGGCTGCCCTCAGCCACCCTGGCTTTGAGTACATGCCAGGCAGGGTGCAGTCTACCCTCAGAAGGACTGACATGCCAAGAGGAGGCTGGTGCCGTGTGGGGACGAAGTTCTCAGAATGTGATCTGGAAGGACAGTGGGGGCTCTGGGTGGGGAGATGGAGCATGTACCTGTAAAGGGCCCCAAAACAGCTTGACCACACAGCAGCCATGACAGGCTTAGGGGCCTAGACACAACTTCTGTGACAGGCTTACTGGCAGGCAACACCCAGATCCAGGAAAAGCCTTAAACTGATACCACCCAGGAATGAGGAAGTACCTAACATCCCAAACATTCCAACCATTAGATAGGTGGCCTGATGTCCTTGAGTCTAGCACACACCTATTTTTTGTTTTATAGATAACCCTAGACAATTGTCAGCCAGTTAGGGTCCTAAACTCTGGCAATCCCCTCACCCCAACCTCTGCTATGATAAAAATCCCACCCTGCCTGGGCTCTCACCGCTGTGTAGGGCAGACAGAGAGACCAAGCTCAGAGCTTGAAATAAAGGCTCTTTGCTTTTACATGTGGGATCGGTCTCCATGGTGATCCTTTGGGGGTCCCCACAATCTGGGCATAACATTTGGGGGCTTGTCCAGGATCCCCCAAGCCCACCGGGACCACCAGTCCATAGAGCCTGAAGAGCCAGCCAGTATGTATGTTTTCTGTGTGTCTATGCTTACCTGTGTCTACTTTTGTGTTTTCTGTGTTTACTTTTGTTTGGTTTCATTTGGATATCCTTTTGTAAATGGGCTTTTGGAATATCCTTTTGTAAGTGGGCCTTTAGGGGCCATTTGGATATCCTTTTGTAAGTGCCCAAAATTTGTAAGTACCTGCAGGTATTTGATTTGTATAGATGACATGGGTCACTCCCATGGGACTGGCGTGAGGCTGGCGTCTTTTTGGTTTTGGTTTTGTCTCCAGGTGCCAGGAGAGCTGTTTTGTTGTCTTGTGTGTTCTAAAAAGTTGTGTTTGCCTTTCTGTTGGAATGTCCTACCTATATGAACGTGTAAATGTGGCCACATGTATGTGTGTTTTCTGCCTGGGCTTGTATGTGTGTTATGACTCCTAATGGAAGCTGCTCACGGACAGCCTTTGGGGCTGGATGGCCAGCATAAGGGACAGACGGTCCCTCTGGTTGAGCTGGGGCAGACTAAGATGCCCCTGCCCACTGCCTCCTTTCTCTCTGGCTGGCAGCAGGCCGGCCCAGGCAGTGGCTCATTGTTATGGTGCAGCGTGGCATGGGCAACAGCTGTGAGAACTCGGTGGTCTGGACGCTCAGTAGGTTCGAGGCTAGCTCCTGTGCAGGAATCCTCAGGGTAGAGGCTTTGTGGTACAGCACAGGCAGGAGCCAGCAGGGGCCTCAAGGAGATCAGCTTGCCTGAGCTGGGTGGGGCTGGTGGAGAACTGCCCCTCCAGGGTCACAGCAGAGGAGTAGCCTACAGGTGGGAGGGCTCAGCTGCTTTCATATACTTGAGAATATGGGTTTAATAACAATCTTTTGTCTCCATGTTGTGAATGGTCCTCTTCCATCTCCCAGGCTGATGGGTGGGGCTCCAAAGACCTGCCCTGGGGCTAAAACCTAATCAAGGTTTGGTTCTAAGAGCGGAATGGAATGTCACTGCCTATGGTTGCTAAGCTATCACAGCTATGTTATAAGACTAACCAACAGTTTCTTGTCTATGGTACAGTGCTGATGCAAATTTAGAGTTATTCTTGTAATGGTATATGCATGTATTTCTGTTCTTGTTTAAAATATTGTAGCTTTACAGTATATTCTAGACTACTGAGGGAAATCACAAGAAAGATTTTGGTAAGAGTTTCTATGTTAAAAAAAGAAAGAGATAAATTTGTCTGAAATGGATGTCTGGACTGAGGGTACATGGGTGGTTATAGAAGGTCAGAAGGGGTCTTATGGAAGGTTGTAGAAGGTCAAAGGAAATGTGAACTATGTTCATTGTGGTTTCTTATACCTGCAAATACTGAATTTAAAAGTTAATTCTGAGCCAGGTGGTGGTGGCACACACCCTTAATCCCAGCACTCAGGAGGCAGAGGCAGGCGGATCTCTGGGAGTTCGAGGCCAGCCTGGTCTACAAAGTGAATTCAAGGAAAGGCGCAAAGCTATACAGAGAATCCCTGTCTCAAAAAATTTAAAAAAAAGGATACACACACACACACACACACACACACACACACACACACACACACGTATGTGTGTATGTGGACATATATGTGACTTGGGTTTAACTATATGTATGAATGTAAGCTAGCTTTAACTGTTTGTATGTGTATGTAACTTGGATCCAACTGTGAATATGTGTGCAAGTAATTATTTAGGAAAACATGTTTTAAACAGTAACCAGGTGTCCTTCCTCCATCTTGGCTGGTGACCTGATGGGCAGCCACATGGCTGGCAGCCATCTTTTACTAAGGTTATAGAGATCTATTCAGGTTAACAAAAGCTAACTTAGAAATTTACACCTAAGTACTTACGTTGTTGTGGGATGGTCTGTATGTCAAATTGCTCTGATTGGTCAATAAATAAAACACTGATTGGCTAGTGGCTAGGCAGGAAGTATAGGCAGGACTAACAGGAGAAAAGAAAGAACAGGAAGGCGGAAGGGGTCACTGCCAGCCACCACCATGACAAGGAGCATGTGAAGATGCTGGTAAGCCATGAGCCACGTGGCAAGGTATAGATTTATGGAAATGGATTAATTTAAGCTATAAGAACAGTTAGCAAGAAGCCTGCCACGGCCATACAGTTTGTAAGCAATATAAGTCTCTGTGTTTACTTGGTTGGGTCTGAGCGACTGTGGGACTGGTGGGAGACAGAGATTTGTCCTGACTATGGGCAAGGCAGGAAAACTCTAGTTACTTATGTCTTTGCCAAGTATGCAACAGCAAGCTTCTAGAGAAGTTAAATAGGTGACTAAGGTGTTTGATAAATAATGAAACTGGGCCTCAGTGCTTGCTCTGGCAGCTAAACTTCGTAATTTAAGATTTACTCATTACCATTTACTTATTACATAAGAATGGTTTTAAAGATATGAAGGGACCATAGGGAACAGCTGAGGTTTTCAAATATATGGCAGGGCTAGAGTTCCAAAAAGTCCAGCTGCAATGGTGGACCTTAGCAGTTTTGAAAATACCAGTGCCAAGTGATGATCACCAGAAGCACCAGCCACAATGAAATGGAACAAGCTATATATATGCTGCCAAGGGTAGGGCCAAAGAAACCATCCACACCTATAGATGTAATTCTAAATGTCTTATTAAATAAGAAACACAGAGCCAAATAAAGAGTTAAAAGCCCAGAGGTCGAGCAGTAGCCAAGAACTAAGACTACCTTATCTTACCACTCGCTGTCATCCTGCCCCAGAGAAAGAGACCTTCTTCCTGTGTCCTGTCCTTTTATTGCCTTTCTGTTCTGCCTTCTCATTGGCTCTAAACCCAACCATATGTCTTTCTCTTCACTGCCTGTCTATACAGACCTCCAGGTCTCTATGGTTGGTACTGGGATTAAAGGTGTGTGTCTCCATGCTGGCTGTGTCCTTGAACACACAGAGACTCTGCCTGCCATGTGGTTGGATTAAGGGCATGTAGGGCCCTGACCCTCCCATTTTGAGTAAGCTGTTACCTGCTTGCCAACCTTGACCAGATGTCCTCCTTATGCTAATTCCCTGCCAGTTTCCACCCTCCTGAATGCTTAAGGGAATGTGCTTTCCTCTTTTGTGTCCTGCATATTGGGCATTAACAGCTTAGATGCAAGATTGTAAACATCAGTAGCGAACTGCCCTCTGGGGTTCTCCCATTGTGCTATAAGACTGTATTTAAGGTTTCCTCCCTCTTTCAATAAACGGCATTTGGCATTTTGCTGAGGCGAATGACCTGCTGTCTTTTGTCTGTTTTTCAATCCACAGGCCCTCACTAGGACATGGAGAATGGGTGGTGGTGGCACAGGCGTTATTGCTACAAATGGAAGTCCCACCGAGATCCAAGAAAGAAGGGACGTTGCTGATGGACACCTGAAAGGTAAGGCTGGCCAGCAATTTAAAGAAAAAAGAAAAGAGAAGAGAAGGGTGAATTGAAATGGGTGCAGCTAGCTCACAGTCAGTTAATTGGACTGTGGAAGCAGGAGGGCACTGAAGTTAAGATAGGGCAAGACAGCTAAAGATTTTAAATAAAAAAGGAAATCTTCCCAATAGAGAAGAGGGAAGGAAAGGAAATTTCCTGTTAGAAAAGGGAGAAAAAATTTAACCAAGAAAAAAGGATTTTCCCGGTAAAAAGGGGAAAAATTTTGAAACTAGGCCTAAAGATATTTAGGGCCCTGTAGAGGAAGGATGAAGGAAAGAGAGAAGCCTCTTCCCAGTGGTAATGGAGGAAGAGGGGGCTCTTTCTGATATAGAAGTTTCAGGAGAGCTGAAACTCTGAACTCTTTCTGCCTGCCAGCACAGAGCGGCAGCATCTGAATTACAAAGAGTCATAGAAGTTTTTGTTGTCTGTTTGCTTAATTTTGGTTTAAATGTTCATTTTTCAATATTTAGGATCCCTTCATGGGAAATGTTTTTCTGTTTTTTTCCTTAATGGTGGGAATAACTCATTATGAGGTAGTCCCTTCATGGGAGTAAGAGAACATTTAAACGTGAGTGCACATGTGTGGGGCACGCGCCCAGCATGGCAGTGAAGGCGTGTGCAAGATAGCCCAGAGCAGCAGGCAGGCAGGTACACGCAGGCAGGAGGCGTAGGCCAATGAGGGGAACAGACTCACAGGCAGGCAAGCATGCAGAGGTTGGGAGAGGGACAGGCACTAAAAATTTAAAAGGGCCCAACTTCTGGTGAAAAATGGTTTCGGTCAGGACATGGAACGCTAAGTCAATGCTGTTTGAATTTCCAGGGATATTAATCATTCATTGTATAAAGGATTTTTTTTTCTTTTGATTGTCTTAATAAATGTTTAGATAAATGTTTGGATTTTCATGGTAGATAAACTAAAGGAACAGGATTCATAATTTTGAACTACATATTAGGTATGCTCTTGTCTATTGATCATTACTGAAAATTTGGCTCTGCTCTTTAAGTTGCTTTCTAGAAATTCTTGGAAATTCTATAGAAATATAACACCTGAAATGGATTGGATTGTTAGCTTATTAAATAATGTTGTTGCTAAGATAAACCCATAAAAAATAATCTCTTACTGATAAAGAGGTTACAAAATTATTTTTCCAGTAAATAAAATGCAGGTAAATTGTTTGGTCCACATTGTTAATAATTGGCTATTTGTGCTAATGTGTTACTTGGGAATCTATAAAAAAGGATCCTATTTTTAAGATTTTATAAAAATACTCAAGAGTATTCCTAAAGTTACCTCTTCAAATCCTATAGAGATTGTATTTAGTGCTTTTATAATTGGTATATGTAAAAAGGACCATGGAAATAGAAGCTGGTGATAGAATTGCTCAATTATTATTGCTTTCATATTTTAAATGCAAGATGGCGTCTATATATGGAACTGGAGGCTTTGGAAGAACAGGAGAAAAGGTGTTTTGATAAACAGTTATCAATGATAAGCAGCCTAAATTAAAAATAAAATTATATGGGATTGAGATTGAAAGATTACTCGATTCTGGTGCTGGACATATCTATAATTTCACAAGAATCCTGAGATCCCAACTGGCCTCTACAAGAAGTCAGGAAAATGGTGGCTATTACAAGATCATAGAGCTGTAAATAAAATCATGCTTCTCATGGGAGCAACACAGCCTGGTTTGCCTGCCCCTGTGGCAATTCCTAAACATCGGCATTTAATTGTGATTGACTTATGGATGATATTTTATTGGACGCTAAAGATAAAATACTTGTTTTGGATGCCTTTTCTAAATTACAAGAGGTTCTTAGCCTGGCTAATTTACAAATAGCCCCAGAGAATGTACAGGTATCTTTTCCCTATAATTATTTAGGTTATGAATATTTTGTTTTTCTCATTCACCTACTGGAGTGTTTTGGCAAACAGGTCCTATTCTATGGGTACATTCCCCAGCTTCTCCAGCAAAAACCATTACTCCTTATACTCAGGCTGTTGCTCAAATTATATTTAAGGGAATCAAGATCAGTGCTCAAACTTTTGGTAAGGAGCCAGATATTGTGGTGACCCCATACACCCAGTCTCAAGTAGCATGGTTGCAAGCTAATGATAATGATTGGACCATATTGACAGGCTCCATGCAGGGTCAGTTTGATAGTACAGATGACTCCTATTCCTTAGGCCTGTGTGGTATTTACTGATGGCACTTCATGTGGTTTTGCTGTGGTAGTTTCTGGTAAGAGAATGAAAGTCCAGGGCACTTCTGCCCAGATGGTGGAGGTACAGGTACTGTTGCTTGCTTTACAGATGTTTTCTGATGAGCTTCTAAACATTTATACTGATAGCCAATATGTGGCACATGCAGTTATGCCTTTGGAGACAGCAGCCTGCATACCATCCATTTCTCCCATTCATGAATATTTATTGCAAGTGCAAGGACTCATATGGTCCCGCTCACATAACCTTTATGTGTGCCATATTAGAGCTCATACTCAATTGCCTGGACCTCTAAGTGAAGGTAATCAGAGGGCTGATGCCATTACTTGTATGGCTGTCACATTAGTTTGTTCTGCCTTTGAAAAGGCTACTCAGTTGCATCAACGTTATCATCTTAATGCTGGATCTCTTGGTCATCATACGGGCATAACCCAGGAACAAGCCATCCAGATAGTTAAATCATGTCCTATTTGTGTGGAATTTTTACCTGTTCCTCATTTGGGAGTTAATCCCCAAGGACTTTTACCTAATCATGTGTGGCAAATGGACGGACGTCACACACGCACCTTCCTTTGAAAAATTACAGTATGTTCATGTGTCTATTGATACATATTCATCTCTAATTTTTGCTTCTTCCCATTCAGGGGAAAAGGTTAAAGATGTAAAGAATCATTGTCTTCATGCTTTTGCTTACATGGGAGTGCCAAAATGCATAAAGACTGATAATGGTCCTGCCTATAGCAGTATGGGATTTTCAAAATTCTGCCAAGATTTTTCTATTGTTAATAAGACTGGTATTCCTTATAATCCTCAAGGACAGGCTATAGTAGAATGCTGCCATCATACCTTAAAAACTTATATTGCTAAAGTAAAAAGGGGGGAGCTAGGGGCTCATCTCTCCTCTCCACATTCTATTCTTTCCCTTGTTTTACATATTTTAAATTTTTTATCAGTGGATTCTGCTGGAGTATCTGCTGCAGATAAGCACTGGAGGGCTCCTGTTGCAAATCATCCTCTGGTGTGATAGAAGGATCTTTCTACTGGCACTTGGAGGGGACCCAATCTGGTGTTGGTATGGGCCTGGGATTCTGTTTGTGTCTTTCCACAAGACAATGAGGTTCCTCTTTGGATTCCTGAGCACTGTGTGTGCCCTGTAGCTGCTGCTGAAGCCCAACATGGCAGAGACCTATTGGGCCTTCATGAAGAACTCTCCCCTTCTGATGCCAATGGGGACTGAGAGCCCAGTATGGCCAGCCTTGGCAAGCATTAACGTAAGCCTAGGAACTGTAGCCATGCGGTTGGATTCTCCAGAAGGTAATGTTGCTTTTTCAAGTATGTTTGAGAACGTGTCACCCAGACACCTTGGAGATTAAGGATAACCCTGAAGGTCACTGACCTCCATTTGTTAACAGTAACATGCCAGCTAAGCCTTTTCACATTTTGTAACCCTCTTCAAGCTGGTATAGTATCTACTTTTCAGGAGTGGCTCTGTGCAACATTTATTGGCCTCCTGAAAATCATCTAGCCTCTTTTCAAGATACCTTAAAATTTATGAGCCTGAATATAGCCATTATTGAGACCATTAGTTCTGCTCCTTGTGTGCTGTCTGTTTTTTCTTTATGGTTCTTAGTTGTTCTTTTGCAGAGCTGCCAGCTTAAGTCGTGCTGGGATCAAGAAATATGGGCTTTGGTGGTTCATGTTCCTGGAATTGTGTCCATGCCAGTGGATGCCCACACACTCCAGAAGAGAACTTGACAGTCCTGCTGCCTTGTTGCTGTTATAGCAGAGGTGGCCACTGCTGCTACTGTTTCTGGGATTACCATTTCATAATTGCTTACTACAGCTAGCACAGTGGAGACCCTGGCAGCAAAAGTAGCTACCACAGTTAATTAATCTTTCTTTCTATTGGGCATGATAAATTTAATTCAGTAGTTATATACATTTTGATTGGCTTTGAAAATTATAAATTTATAAACTCAAGTTCCATTTGCTTTTGGGATACCATCTTATGAGGACTCCAATTTGCATAAGGCTCGAAGGAAAGGAATGGTTCAATTGCCTTTAGCCTACTGGCTATGGGTGGGTTAGGACCTCTGTTGGTCTTTTCTGTGTCAAACACACAGATTGCAAGCCCAGTGCCACTTTGAGATCTTTGGCAGCAGTTAACTCTATAGCTCACGTGGTTGAGTCTGTATGATAATGAGTATTCAGAGACGGTAATGCCTGGCGGCAGTTACCAACCTAAGGCAGAGCACCTATGTGTCCTGGGCAGGCGTCTCCATGATGGGTAAGGTGACCTGCTGACATCCCACACAACCTAAGTCAGAAGCTCATTTTTTAGTGAAAAGGGGGGACCTGTAGGGCCCTGGCCCTCCCATTTTGAGTAAGCTGTTGCCTGCTTGCCAACCTTGACCAGATGCCCTCCCTATGCTAATTCCCTGCCAGTTTCCACCCTCTTGAATGCTTAAGGGAAGTTTCTCATTTGTGTATCCTGCATATTGGGTGTAATAGCTTAGATGCAAGACTATAAACATCAGTAGCAAACTTCTGCCCTCTGGGGTTCTCCCATTGTGCTGTAAGACTGTATTTAAGGTTTCCTCCCTCTTTCAACAAATGGCATTCGGCATTCGGCATTCTGCTGAGGTGAATGACCCACTGTCTTTTGTTTCTGTTTTTTGATCCATAGCCCCTCGCTAGGACATGGTGAATGAGTGGTGGTATCCTGGGCGTTATCGCTACAAGGGCATGTGCTACCACTGCCAGACTTCTGCTAAATGGCTTGCTATTAGCTCTGATCCCCAGGCAACTTTATTTATTAACATACAAATAAAATCACATTTCAGCACAAATAAAATATCATCACACAAGCCTCTAAGTAAAAGAGCCAAAATGATTGTGAATGAATCCCAGATACTGAATTTTGGAATGGTTTGCACTTTGGAGCTTGGTTTTACTTTATACAGATTGTGATGATGCCATGTTTTCTCCCTCTTAAAGTAAAAAAAGGTACTTTATTTTTGATATTTCAGAAAGACATTTGAGACATCTTTTTCTTTTTAAGAACATTTTTTAAAATATTTAAATTTATAAGGCTGTGGGACATTTTCAGTTTATAAAATGCTCTATGGGCTGGAGAGATGGCTCAGAGGTTAAGAGCACCCACTGCTCTTCCAGAGGTCCTGATTTCAATTCCCAGCACCCACATGGTGACTGACAACCATCTGTAATGAGATCTGGCACCCTCTTCTGTTTACATAATAAATAAATAAATAAATATTTAAAATAAAATGCTCTATATTGTTAATATTTGGACTTAAAATAAAAGGCTAAAAATTAGAGTCACAGCCATAAGCACCAAATACCAGAAACTGGGATGTTCATTGCTTGTGATGCAGCAAGACAATAACCTAAGCAGTCTGGCAAAGGGCTTGAAACAGCCCTGACTCCATGAGTCTCAACCCTTTGGGTGCTGAAAAACCTTTTTACAAGGGTAGCCGAGGACCACCTGTATGTCAGATGGTTGCACTGAGATTCAACAATGGCAAAACTGTAGTTACAAAATAGCATTGAGAAAGCTGAGAACCAGTGACTTGGAGGATGTTTCTCCTTACCCAGGGTACATTCAGGCTTAAGAATGTTGTCTAGCCTCCTTGTATTTGCTAAGTTTGTTAAGCTTAAGCTGTTTGAATAAACTCGAGTCATATAAATGTTTTATATTGATACTAAAAGGAACTTATGGCCCTTCCATTAACATGTGGCTATTTTGTTTTTTTTTTTTACTGAACCAATATTTGATGCTATAAAAGCTTTAATTTAAAATTATTGTTTTTATGGCTATTTATTGTAGACTGTTAAAGAACATTAAATAGTCATAAATAATCTATTTTTTTAATTGTAGTCATGCTAAGTACTGATGTAATTAATTACAGGGATAAGCTTTACTCAGTCCCTTGCATATGTTTTCAGGGTTGAACTTAAAATAAGTAACTAGAAACAAAGTTTGTCTATTCAGATATACCTGGACAGCCCTCATACTTCAGAGATCTGCAGAATATGGCATTTAAATGTTTTTTTGAGACGGCCTATGTGGAGCAGGCTGGCCTTGAACTTGCTCTCATTCTCCTGCTTCTGCCTTCTGAGCTCTGGAATGATGAGGCACATGTCACAGTCCCCAGATCTGTGGAAGTGGGAGTATTTTTATTCATTGGATTAATGTTACAGAGCACAAAAGCATTAAATCGGAAAGCAAATACAAAGAGATCTGTGAGGTCCTTAAAAGAACTACTCAACACTTTCTTCCAAGTCCACTTATTTTGATTTTCCAGAAATGTGGGCATGAGATAAATGGATAAGAAACTTATAAACTGTTGTGGCTTGCTGTTGCTGGAAAGCTTCTCTCCAGGTTCCCCAAGCTCCACAGTCCCACAATCCACATATAAAATAATCACTCAGACGCTTATAATACTTATAAACTGTATGGCCATGGCAGTTTCCTGCTAACTGTTCTTATATCTTAAATTAACCCATTTTTATAAATCTATACCTTGCCACGTGGCTGGTGGCTTACCGGCGTCTTTACATGCTCCTTGTCCTGGCTGCAGTGTCTCCCTCTCCTTCTTCCTGTTTCCCCAATTCTCCTCTCTCCTTGTCCTGCCTATACTTCCTGCCTGGTCACTGGCCATCAGTGTTTTATTTATATAGCGTGATATCCACAGCAGCTTGCCTCACTTAAGTGGGCAGCAGAACTCTCTGACCTCTGACCCAGGAGCCCGCAGTGTTGCAGACACTACTGACTACCCTCCGTCCCACCTTTGGAACACCGCGGTCTTTCCCACGCAGAGTCACTCGAGTTCAGGCTGCATCTCTGTGCAGCTCAAGGAGAGGTGCCCAAGAGACCAGCAGAGCCCTACCCGCAAGGCTGGCTGGGCTCCTTCCCTTGCCTCGGTCCTTCCCATCAGCTTTCAGCGCTGTAGTAGCTAAAATATGACAAACACGAACCTCTTTCTGCGCAGCCAGTGACTGCCCTGAAGCCCAGTCCCTTTTCCCATCCTTCAGTAAGATCATCAGTAGTTTGTTCCTCCATAACTGTCCACCCAGGAGACTCTCTCAAGTACTTCCCCGCCCCCAACACACACACACACACACACACACACACACACACACACACACACACACACACAACCAAAAAAACCCCACAGCATGCTGAGATTCTTCCTCCTCCTCCCCCTTCTCCTCCTCTCCCTCCTCCCTGGCCTCTCCTTTCACTTCCTCCTAGAAACAGGTTTAAATGTGAGCTTCACTGAGGCCCCAGTCCTGACCTTCCTCTCTTCCCTTTCTAGGTCTCTGCCTGACCTCAGGCATGGTTCCCACAGCAGGAGGTCCTTCTCTCTCAGTCTTCATATCTGCCCGAGGGCTCCGGCCCAAGCCTTCTCTCATTCGCCAGTAGCTTTGCTGCTCTGCTCTGAGGACCAAGCACAAGAGCGGGCTGGGCAGTTGGGGAGGCCACACGAGCTCCAGGGAGTCCAAATATCCCCCTCACACACACTCTGGGTCTGGACACCAGACCAGGCTCTGCCTCTGTTGGTGGGGTGCACAGCTAGGGTGGTATAGCGGTAACGCCAGCACTACCGATACCCGTTTACCATGTCTGAGCGAAGGGCTGCGGATTAAAAATAGAGACAAGAGACAGCGGGTCAATCGTACGATTGGATGTCGAATGCCGTTTATTGAAAGAGGGAAGAAACCTTAAATACATACAGGCTTATAGTACAAATGGAGGAACTCCCGGAGGGCAGAAGTTCGCTACCAATGGTCTACATTCCAGACCCAATGTTTTACATTCTTGCATCTAAGTTGTTTACGCCCAAAATGCAGGATACACAAACAAGGAACTTCCCTTAAGCATTCAGAAGGGTGGATACCGGTAGGGAATCTGAATAGGGAGGACATCTGATCAAGGTCAAGCAAGCAAGGCTGCAGCCACTCCCAGTCGGGGGCCAGGGCCCATGGCGCCCACAGGGTGGGGAGATCTGACTTGGGAGCAGAGTATTAGGAAGCCCAAGGGTGGCTGCAGACTCCCAACTGTATTTTCCAATTCATTTTTATCAGTATAAGTTTGATAAACTGATTCCTCACTGTGGTCTAGTTCTATTTTCCATTGGTTCCAAGTCAGCAGAGAGCAACTCAACCATTTGTTTGTATGGTTTGTACCTCAACCATTCCCTATCCCAAGCCCCACACAGAGCCTACAAACCAGGAGAGCAGGACGAACAGGCCCAGAGACACAGCTTTGGGGACTTGAGATGCTTCCAAATGTCTATACCTCTAGGCACAGAACACTGGAGTGAGACTGTTGTTGGAGGGTTTTAGGAAACCCAGGCCTTTGCAACCTCGGTCTACACAAGTCTCACAGACATCAGCAATGGACAGATCCAAGCAGGTGTGCCCAACGCAGGGACAGGTCGAGTCATTGCACCACTTAAACATTCAGTTTCCATGAATAATTTCCGTAGGCACTCACAGTTGGGGTACATTTTTGCTGTGCCCGCCATGTTGTCAGGTGGGAAAAGGACAAGGAAAAGCAAGCAGCATGTGGGTTAGAGCTGTGAGTCTCAAATTCCAAGATGCACGAGAATTACTATTTATTAAAATGCTGTTTTCTGGGCTCCCCAACAACACTTTGTATTTCTAACAAGTTCTCAGGCGCTGCTGGTCGGTCTGAGGTCCCCTTGAGAACCATAGGCCAGCATTTCTAGCCTTGGCTACACTAAACCAACTACCTCAAATTTCCTTCATTATAAATCATGTTGAACTGAATCCAGTTTTAAGGCCAAGAAGAAAGCATGGAGGAATCGACCTGAGTCCACAGGACTGACTTACAGACGCCTAGAATTACCCTCAAACCCCGACACTTAGATGAAACTGTTTGTAGATTTGTTTAAGACCAGTCATAATTTTGATCAGAAACCCAGAGTTGGAGGTATTATATCAATGAACAGACAGAAGAACAGGGAATTTGGTTTTTTTCAGGTGGTAGGCCATCCTGTCCGGCTTCATGAGGCAGTGAACCCGGAGACTAAAGGGAACAGGAATATGCCGGGCCACACTGTCTCTAGGAATCAAGGAGAAGTTGGATGGCTGTAAAAACTTTGAACTTAGGGTCAGAATAACAATAGTTGGATTAAGAGAAATTTTAAAAAAGGCAGGCAGATAACGGGGAAGGAGGGGAGAAGGCAGAAATCTGGGGTTCGCAAAGGACACACCTCGCTTGTCTGTAGCTGGTGTTAACTCTGATCAGCCATTTCTAGGTCTTACTACACCGCTGAACGGAGAGAAGGGATGCTTTTAAGGGGAGGGTCTGGCTTGGCGTGGCGGCACAAATCCAGAGTCCTGGCATTTAGGAGGTCGGGGAGGGGCCAGGAGTGCAGTGCATTCTTGGCTACACGCTGCACCCCATGCCAGGCTGTGTGAAACCCCGAGTTCAAATACCTTTGGTCAGAAAAGCTCCTATTTACAGTTACTGGAGAAATGTATAACTGAGCAAAGTTATATATCTCTGAGAATAAGAGGCCAAACTATGACAGCTATATCAAGACCCCTCCCACTGAGACTCAGGGAACATCTTGGAAGAAGAGGCACGGAGAATTCAAGAGCCAGAGGAAGGGGGCAGTGAAATGAATGATAAACAGCGTTGGTTACTTCGTGGAAAGGTCCCGGTCATGACAGAACCCAGTATCAGTTTCAGAGCTTTATAAAGAGGAAGAGGGGTTGGGGTGGGGGGAGAAGAACCAGGCCTGGGAAAGGAACATGTGCAGAGAGGGGGACGATGGTGGGAGAAAAGGGAGCAGAACAGAGAGGGGGTGGGGTCTGTGTCCAGCTCTCTATGGCACAAGTGGAGCTGCAGAGCTACACCATGCACGCACGCACTGACTGTGTGACCAGGCTGCGATCACAGTCACCAGCGCACACTGAATACGTAAGACCCAAGACCCTGTACTTACCTCCTAAACTGCGCATGTGAGGTCATGCAGCTGGAGTGAGGGCAGAATTCTAACAGGCAGTCCTCTGAAATCCTGTCTTCTGGACATGACATGGCAGCCACACCCAGGAGCTGACGTGACAGTGGTTACGGTCACCCACGTAAAATCAAATTAGCCAAAAACCCCAACATAGATTGGGGGAGGGGGTCTCCAGGTTCCGCCCAGTACCAGGCTTTGTCTTTTAGGCCATCAACCAGCTCCCAAATCATGACACAGAGACTTATTAGTTATGAATGCTTGACCTAGCTTAGGCTCGTTTCTGGCCAGCTCTTTAAGTTAAATGAACCTGTTTCTCTTTATCCACCTCTTGCCTCGGGGCTTTTTACTTTTCTTCCTTCTGCATATCTTACTTTCACTGCTTCTCGTGCCCGGCTGGCGGCTGCCTGGCTTCTTGTCCTTTCTCTCTCGTTCTCTCCTCTCTTCTCAAGCTTAGATTTCTCCTCCTATTTATTCTCTCTGCCTGCCAGCCCCACCTATTCTCCTGCCCAGCTATTGGCTGTTCATCTTTTTATTAGACCAATCAGGTGCCTTAAGTAGGCAAGACAAAACAAATGCAACATAAACAAAATAATACACCTTTGCACAGCTACAGTAATATTCTACAGCATAAGTCAATGTATCCACATCTTTGCCTAGTTAAAATAATACTCCACAAGACCATTCCTTACTGAGGAGTTATTGACAATGGATAACTGCTGGGAAATGGAAACTCATTCTTTTTGTTTGTCTGGTTTTTTTGTTTTTGTTTTGTTTTGTTTTGTTTTTTGTTTTTTTGTTTTTTTTTTGTTTTTTTGAGACAGGGTTTCACTATATAGCCCTGGTTGACCTAGAACTCACTTTGTAGACCAGGCTGGCCTCAAACTCACAGAGATCCACCTGCCTCTGCCTGCCTCCTAGTGCTGGGATTAAAGGCGTGCGCCGCCCCCGCCCCTGCCGCCGCTGCCGCCGCTGCCGCCGCCGCCGCCGCTGCCACCACCACCACCACCTTCAAAAAAGACTCAGTGCTTTTTAGGGTATGGCTACTAGTTGGCTTCCTATGCTCCAGTGGACAGCCCTAAACCCATAGGCAGCACTAATTGGATTTGCTTATTTTTTTCATTTTTTTAATTTATTTATTAAATTTAATTTTACATATCAGCCACGGATTCCCTTGTTCTCCCCCCTCCCACCCCCCAGATTTGCTTATTTTAGAAAAGAGACATAAAGTTGGGAGGGGAGCATTCTGAGGGCATATGGAGGAAGTTAGAGAGGAGAAATTGGGGATAGATATTATTATATTTCATTGTTATATGTATGAAATTCTCGATATATATATAAAGGAAGGAAGGACAAGTTTTTCTCACAGAGGCCAGACTGATCAATATGAAAGGAGATGGGAGATACACTTTGGCCCAACCAGTCTTCAATAAAGGATTAAAAACTCTTTAGTTTTAGTTACTGTACATAAACAAGGCTGATGTCCAAAGAATTCTGGGGGAGGAGATATTTCAGAGAACAGACTGGAATCATCTATATGGCCTCTCCACCCTCAACCATGGAGTGCAGTTCCAGGAAACTCTTGAGAGGTGACCTTTGCAAAGGTCAGATGAGAAGCCAATAGTAAGTTTAACTGGGGAACCACCTGCTGTGGAATAATCCTCTTGTACACTGTAAAGATTTGTCACTTAATTAGTTTAATAAAATGTTGATTGGCCAGTAGCCAGGCAGGAAGTGTAGGCGGTGCTACCAAACAAAGGATGATGAGAAGGAGAAGGGTGGAGTCAGGAGAGACACCAGCCAGATGACAAGCAAGCAGAACATGTAACAAGCCATGAACCAGGTGGCAAAGTACGAATAGAAATATGGGTTAATTTAAGTGTAAGAGCTAGTTAGTAGTAAGCCTGAGCTATTGGCCAAGCATTTTGTAATTAATACAAGCTTTTGTGTATTTACTTGGGACTGGGCAGTCAGAACAGGAAATGTCCATCTACAATCACCCTTTAAAGACTGGAAATTATGCCAGGGAGTCACACAACTGTGGAGAGATTGCTCGTGTGGGGCATGATCTGGAAAGATGAGCAGAAAATGCTCCTAGTGTTGGTTAAGCGGCGGCGTTCGTGGCTGGCTGCCACCCGCAGTGGCCATGCCAACAGAGGAGAGGGGGGGGGAGGGAGAGAGAGAGAGAGAGAAGATGGCATGGAGCGGGGAAAACAGAAGGAGAGAGTGAGGAAAAGGAGAGAACGCATGCCTGCTTTTTAGGCTGGGACGCTGTTGCAGGGTAGTGATGTAATTAAGGACAGAATCCTTACATCTAGGGTGAGGGGGCATCCATTTTCACAGGAATGCAGACGTGGTAGATACCCCAAGGGAGAAGGATTTTCACATACAGGAGGATAAAAAGAGCTTCAGAGAAGCAGCTGTAAACAGAGCCCAGGCCTGGTTAGCTATCAGCCAATGGGGCAACACTATCCAAGAAGAGTAAAGAGTGTGATTCACTTCAGGGTCCTTCCACGTTGCTCACTGTGGTAGACCAGACCCTACAGGATGCATGTCGTCAATCAGAAAAACAGTCGTCTTGACTCCAAAGCAAAATGAAATTAAGAAGAGAACAGGAGTCTATACGATGAGCCCTGTCAGCTGATGTGTGATAAGGAAAGAAACAATGAAGCTACAGAAGCAAGGGAAAGTGCTAGAGTCCTGGCTGAGTCTCAGAAAAATGACGTGCAACAACAGACACATGGATGACCCATGGAATGCTCCACTTCCCCTAGGACAGGAAATTTTCCGCTGCCTGCAACATGGTTTTAATACCAAGCAGAGGAAGATAAAGACTGTGGATCCACACATGGCAAAAGTACTGTCCTCACTAAGACCCAGAGAAGGACTCAAAACCACGTCCTTGACAAACAGGTACAGGGAGCCTTCCATACACCAGGGAGTGTTCCAGGAGTGGAGAGGGCATAAGGTCCTTGTGGTCACAGATAAGCACTATGGAAACAAGAAAGGCTAAACTCTCAGGATTATCTCCTCAATGGAAGAGATGTATATCTGTTCTCCACCCTGAAGGCTGGGAGTGAATGTTAGTTAACAGCCTGGTGATCTGTGCTCTCTATAGGGACAGCCACACCTGAGTCCTCCAGACTATTCTGTTTATCCCAGGCTCTTCCTCCTAGACCTTTACCTTAAGCGTTCTTTCTCAGTTAGTAGAACCTGTCCTGGGGAAGATGTCATATGTGCTTGTAGCTTGGTGACTCTATGATGACTTAGACCACACCAGATCTCCCCTTAGGTCCTGAAGCTCTTACAGAAGAGGTCACATGTACTTTGGAGAAGTTTCAATGTAGTCATTATTAAGCTTTATTGAAGTAATTGATACCAGGAAACTTTTTTCCAAAGTTGTGCTGATTAGTTGTATGGGGCCAGACTCTAGAAGTTTGAACCAACACCAGCTACTGAGTAGTGTTGAACTGGATTTCCTTCTTGCCTCACAAGGATCGTTATTCTGCTGGCCAGGGCACTTGACAGAATCCCCACACAGGTGTAGATGAACGGTCTTATTAAATAAGAAACACAGAGCCAAATGAAGAGTTAAAAACCCAAGAGGTCAGAGCAGTAGCTAAGAGCTGAGACTAAAACCCTTTCTTACCCCTTCCTGCTGCTGCCGCTGTTTTTCCTCTCAGAAAAGAGAGGCCTACTTCCTGTGTGTCTGTCTTTTTATTGACTTTCTGTTCTGCCTTCTCATTGGTTGTAAACCCAACCACATGACCTCCTCGTCACTGCCTGTCTGTACAGACCTCCAGGTCTTCTATGGTTGCTTTTGAGATTAAAGGCGTGTGTCTCCATGCTGGCTGTGTCCTTGAACACACAGAGATCTTCCTGTCATGTGATCGGGATTAAAAGTGTGCGCCACCACCACCTGGCTTCTGCTATGGCTTGCTATTAGCTCTGACCCCCAGGCAACTTTATTTATTAACATACAAATAAAATCACATTTCAGCACAAATAAAATATCACCATACACAGGTGCTGAGAGAACAGATGTGAGTACAATAAAGGCCTCGGTCTGCAGGAAGCCAGTGAAGTTCTGAGTGAATGTGTATGGTTTGACATGGGCACAGTCAAGTCAAGGACCTCAATGCCTCAGCCCCCCGGGAGTAGCACAGCCTTCTCCAGGTAACACAGGGACTATTTACAGTATGTACAGAAAATGTCCACCGTAGCTTTCTTTTCCCCCACTCCTGGATGTTCATAGCCTGGTGACTACTCACCTACTTCTACCAAGATTAGCTAAACCTGCCTCCTTATTCAGCTGTGGGTAAGAACCCTGCCTCCCTGTTCAACTGCGTAGAATGAAAATGCTGAGCTTCCGGGTGCTGTGGCTTCTGTATTCCCGAGCCCAGAGCCCCCAACCCCAGCTTCTCTGTGTGTGTCTGTCAGTTCTTCATCCCTCCCCAGCTTCTGTGTGTGTGTCTGTCACTTCTTCATCCCTCCTACCCCCTAGTGATGTCAGCTCCTGGACTGGGCAGACATGGCATCTGCCCTCAGATGTTGTTCACCAGCAACTGAAGTTCAAAAATATCCTGAGTTTAATCTTCAGATTAAACAAGTGAGAAAGCTCACTTTTGGAGACAGATATCCAAGACCTAAGAAAGTCTAGGCAAGAGACAATGCTTGCAGGCTCACAAGAGACAATAAATATTCAGAGATTCTGCAAGTACACCTTTGGCAGCTTGAAACCTTCCATAATGAATACATTTACATCAAGGAAAGTGCAAACACTACAGATCTCTCTCTCTCTCTCTCTCTCTCTCTCTCTCTCTCTCTCTCTCTCTCTCTTTTTCTCTCTCTCTCTCTCTCTCTCTCACACACACACACACACACACACACCACCTAGAATGCCAATGTGCCAGCATACCATTGCAAGAAGTGCTCACAAGAGGATGTGGGCTGTATCCTTGGCTTGACAGGGACATAAGGTTCTGTGCTTTAAGTGTGGCTCCACTTTTCTTTCCTTTTGGCAATGCTAGGACTCAAACCCAAGGCCTCTGTTACATGCCAGGCACTGTTCCACCCAGAACTACATCTCTAGTTCTTGAAATAAAGAATATCTTTTATTTCTTCTTTGACAATTCAATACAAATAAACAATGTATCTTGATCATATGCACCCCGATTTTTCTCCCTTCTTTTTTTTCTGTCTTGTTTTGTTTGTAACCCATTGGAATATCGGTTGGTCTTGTTGACTCGATCTTGTGCAGGTAACCATAGTTCATGGGTGCAATGCCATGTCATGCCCAAAGGACAGCATTTTGCAGCTCTCCATCCCACCTCCAGTTCCTATATTCTCTCTGCCCTCTTTTGTGAAACCTTCCCTGAGTCTTAGGGAGACAGCATTGATAGAGATGTCTCATTTAGGGCTGATCACTCAGTAGTCATGTATTTGAGGATTGATCTTTAACCAGATACCAGTCTCTGCATGAACTGCTTAAAAGGTTTTCTGCCTCCAATAATAAGTTTCTCTGTTGACACAGTAAACCATATCAAGCCAAATTGAAAAAGTATAACAAGTTTATTGGGAGACTTTATAGGTTGTAGGCAAGGGGTGATGACGCGTCAGCCACAAGCTGGGTTTGTGCCCAAGTATGGTCAGCAGCTGGTGACATCAGGCAGGAAGCTGCAGTAGCCACCAAGAATGTGGAGCTGGGCTTTTTGGCACCTTTCCTTTGTTCAGAGACTCTCTGAGTGGGCAGGGTTTGGCAGGGGCAGGGGTTCCCAGACTGTGCAGGGGTGAGGCAGAGGCTCCAACAGAACACTGCTGACCACTGCAAAAAGAAACTCTGTAAAGGTTGAGAAGGCACTAGTCTATGTCCCTAAACATAAATATATGGAAGGCAGTTTGACAACATGACCATTTAGTATAAGAGTAGTCGGACCCTCCCACCACAGGCCTCTGACTCCCTGAGTGATGGGCTTCTGACCAGGTTTATAGTACCAGGCATGAATTCCTCCTGTGTAGCAGGCTTCAAAACCAAGCCAAGTGATTGGTTGCCTCTGTAACCTTCCAGCCACTATTGTACCAGTTGCATGCCTGGCAGGTCTGTGCTGTAGAATGCAGAGCTCACTCTAGGTAATGCCATTGATGGCTTTTCTCCCCTAGCACTCTGCATTAACACCTTCTGGTACTATGAGAGCTAGCCAGTAGGGAGAAAGTTTTCAGGTGACTTCCAGCTTGATTTCTCGATGTCCTGAAACCAAAGTGTGTTGTCTTCAGCAATAGAGCCTTGTCATTTATTTTTAGTTAGTAACAAAGCAATGGACATAGCCTATGCTGTTTGGGGACCCTCTAGGGCCTTCCTGAATCAAAGCTCCTAGGGCAGTATCCCATGCAAGGCACTAAGAGTTTCATTTAATAACCTATATCTTCTTATGGAAGCACTGTCTACCCCTACAGAGTACCTATTTTCAAAATCCTTTTGTTAAACTGCATTTTTAATTAGCTGATATAGTTGTAGGTGATAAGGGTTTTTTCAAACATCTTTAGTTTTGGTTAACTGGCCCCCTACACATCTCCTCTTCTCTGTCCTCTATTCCCCATCCCTGTTTAAACCTTTAATCCCTAGTATTCCCTTCCCCCAACCTTCAAATCATATGTGTTGTACTATCCCTTGACCCCTTACGAAATCTTCTCCTGCCTTTCCCATTTCTAGTTTCTTGAACTCTACAACCTCTCCAAATAAAACACATTCTATTCCATTGATCTATTTATTTATTTATTTATTTGCCAGTGCCATACCCATATTAAGTGCCATATGTAATAGGAAGCTTCTGTCCCACCAGCAACTCCCAAATACCCATCAGCTGCTTCCCAAATTGCCACACAGAGGCTTATATTAATTATAAATGATCAGCTGGTAGCTCAGGCTTGTTACTGACTAGCTCTTACACTTAAATTAACCCATAATTCTTATCTATGTTTAGCCACGTAGCTTGTCACCTTTTCTCGGTATAGCATTTTCGTCTTGCTTCCTCTCTATCTGGCTGGAGATTCCTGACTCTGCCCTTCTTCTTCCCCTCCTTAGTTTGGTTTTTCTGTCTAACCATATCCTGCCTGGCTATTGGCTGAACAACTTGTTTATTAAACCAATCACAGTGACAAATCTTCACAGCATACAGAAGGATCAACCCACAGCATCTCCTCCTTTCTGTCTAATTTAAAAGGAAGGTTTTAATTTTAACATAGAAAATTACATACAACAAAATAGTTATCAAGTAAGAATTCCAGTTACAATATCTAGTTTATTTGTATTTCGCAAAATCAGAGAAAAAATTAATTATCTGTCTTATCTTGCTAAGTCTAAATTTTCGTATCTATCTAATTTACCCTTTTACCATAACTAAAAAAAATTATAACTATGACTGTCTATTCTTCAAGTCCATCAAAGACTTCAGAAGAATGAAATGTTACCTAATGATATGGACATCAGGCTGCCTGGACAATCACTCAAAATTTCTCTGCAACGTTGGGGCATCCATCTTTGGCGTACAGGCCTAGAATATCTGACAGATTTTTTTTGTTGTTTGTTTTGTTTTGTTTTGAGACAGGGTTTCTCTGTGTAGCTTTGGAGCCTGTCCTGGATCTCACTCTGTAGACCAGGCTGGCCTCAAACTCATATAAATCTACCTGCCTCTGCTTCCCAGGTGCTGGGATTAAAGGCATGTGCCACTACTGCCCGGTGTGACAGATCTTTTTTAGAAGCAGAAAAATTTGAAGGACTGCCCTACCTTGTCTTGGCAAAATTCAGCAGCCACTTTTCTTTGTGTCCTACTGGTCCAGATTGGACTGCGTACTTACTGTCAGCAGTGGAGGCAAGGGTAGTGTTGTAGAATATTATTTTAAGATGTGCTACTTTTGTTTAAGTTGCATTTGTTTAACTGTGAAGCTGTGCTACTTTGCCTGTGTAAAGCACCTGATGGTCTAATGAAAAGCTGAACGGCTAATAGTGAGCCAGGAGAAAGGATAGGCAGGGCTTGCAGACAGAGAGAATATATAGAAGGAGAAATCTGGGAGGAGAAGAAGAAAGAGCACAAAAGAAGGAGGAAGACTTCAGGGGCCAGCCACCTCCAACAAGGCACTCACCAGATGTAGCCCCTCAGCTTTGGATTTCCTAGACTCCAGGACTACAAGAAACAGGTTTTTTCTCTCCAAGTCTTTCAGTTTTTGTTAATCAGTTATAGTAACATGAAAGTAGATGAAAGCCTGGAGGAAGCTGAAATGATGCTCTCTTCTGGCCTCTGTGGGCACTGCACACATGTGGTGCACATATATACATTCAGGCAAACATTCATACACATAAAATAATAAATAGACCTTATTTAAAAAAGGAAGTAAGAGGAAATTTCTAAATGTTTCAAGAGACTAAAAAGGTCTCATTTTCCAGATGTAATATGGCAAATCTAGATAAAAATTAACTTTTTAGCAAAAAAAAAAAAAAAAAATCCCTCAGCGCATTGTAAAGTTTGAGTCAAGATAATTTTTAATAATTTCTTATCTTTTATGTATTTTCTGTTTTTTTCCTTCCCTCACATACTGATGGGGTCATTAGTTAATGCCAATTCTGTGTCTATGTTCTGGGATTCTAAGTGCGTAATTTTGGATGGTGGAGTGGTTGGTTAGTCATATGATTTTTGGCTGCTCATCCATTGAACTTCTTCCCTCCGTTGGCTTCATGATGACAGTTGGAGTCCATCTCCCTTCACAGAGACAGAAATGAGAGAGATGTGGTACTACATGCCTAACCTCAGTACTGGGGAAGTGGAGACAGAAGAATTAGGAATTCAAGGCCAGCCTGCCCCCCAAAACACAAGCAACAATTTCTAAAGAAGCATTACATATCCCCACTGTCTTAGCAGCTGTGTGTGTGATCAAGGCTCAGTTAGTGCGGCGCCCAGCTTTATCTCTTATTCAGGGGTTAGGATGCACAGATGAAGTCCAATGGAGAATCCTCACGAGGGTGGGTAGGAGTACACACCATCAACACTCTGCCAACAACAGTCTTCTGAACTAGTTCACAGGCCACACCAACTCAAAGTCAGGATTTCTGGTTGTCCTATAATTCCCCCAACTACCCAATGGCTAGGTACAAATTCCTCCTTTGCTTAACTCAGGAATCGTTGGTTTCTGTGGCTCATAACCTAGAATCACAACCAACATAACTGGTTTAACTGCTGTTAACTGGCAGATTTACACATGTTTTTTAAGTTTCTTGGGCGTGGGGCTGACACTTCGATAATCTTCTATGTCCTGTTAACCCCTTGAGCAGGAAAGAGGGAAAAACTGCCAAGTAGACAGAGAAAATGCTTCTTTGTTACCTGAAATGATCATTTTTTCTTAGTTAACATTATCTTTTATACTTACTTAGCTATAAATTTTTAAAAATCATATTGCCCATCTGTATCCTTACAAAGGAAAATATAAGAAAAATAACAAACTACTAAGAGAGTTATCCAAAATCCAAGTCTTCTGAACCATTTTTGTTTTCAAAATTGAAAAAGCTTTTTGTTTTTGTTTTTCAAGACAGAGTTTCTCTGTGTAGTCCTGGCTGTCCTGGAACTCACTCTGTAGACCAGAATGGCCTCAAACTCTTTGAGATTGCCTGCCTCTGCCTCCCAAGAGCTGGGTGGGATTAAAGGCATACACAACCACCACCCAGTGAAAAAGAGTTTTTATTGATTATAATTTTCCCCTAAGAGATAGTTTATATACTTTAATATATTCTGAATATAGATTTTCTATATAAAATCCCAACTTTGAATATTATCCCCCAAAAAAATCACTTTAAGTTTGTTTTTTTTTTTTAAATAATTTCAGATGTGGATACATTATGAAAATAGTACAAAGAATAGCCAGGCATGGTGGCACAAATCTGTAAACCAAGGGCTTGGGAGGTAGGATCAGGAAAATTCAGATTTCCAAGTCATTATTGGCTCTATAGCAAGTTAGAGGCCAGCCTGAATTACATGAGATCAGTTCAAAAACAACAGTAACAGTGAAAAGATCTCCAAGCCCATGGCTATTCAAAGAAAACCCCAGGGCCATGTGAGGGGTACCTCTTCATAAACTGTTGGTCAGGAAGGTCCCGAAGCTGGCCTTTCTTGTAACACAACAACAGGGTTTTGTACTGCCCTTGGCTGACCGCTAGAACTACACAGTGAGACCCTGTTGCTGAAGACACTGCACACTCTGGTCACAGGACGTAAAGGATTCCTGCTGGAACTGAGCTGGAATCCTCCTCACTCCTGGCTGGCTTTCGTGGTGCCGGAAGTTGTTATGCAGGCTGTCAGAGGAGAAGAGCCATGAATGGTCTTAAATGACCTTTCCCATCCGTGGGCCCTGCATACTACACTACCAACCTGACAGGCAACATACGCCAGTCAGGTCATTGGTGCAACAGCGGCCTGATTATGGGGATAACCAGCTGTCTCTGGTAGGACCTGAGACCTGCTCCTTAGGAGGGAGTCCGCATCTGATTTGCTGTGGACACAATCAAAGCGCAGTGGGTGAAGAAGTCACAGGCCCTAGGGGTAAACCTTTCATTTTCATTTTGCTAATGATCACATTCTTTTAGCAACCAAAGGCAGTTAATGCAAGAGACTCAGGGCTGGCCGAAGTACTGAGACTCTGTGGTCATCCCTCAGTGGGATGTCAGTTGTGCCTCCCTCCAAAGCTCAGAGAGCGTCAAGGAAGAGGAAAGAATGGAAGAGCTGGATAAGGGGAGAGAAGTTATGAGACTGTCTTCTGGGCATAATGTGGCTGCTACAGTCATGAACTCACAGCAACTGCGGTTGCCTCTGAAGGGCCTTCACAAAGCTGGGCCTGTCCACATTCAGTCATGGCTAAGGCTTGTTTGCCTCTACCTCTCCTGAAGAACGATCGGCTGTTGATGGATGCTGGGGAAGAAGAGTCATTGTCTTCGATGTGTAACCACTGATAAGTTGTCTATGCCCCTGTGCAGAGTTGCATATCCATGCCCACATGGGCAGCCCTGAATGAACTCAGTGGGTCACAAACAAAAAGACATGACAGCGGAAAAGAGACTTGTTGGGTAGAAAGGTGTGTGGTAATTTGAATGTAACTGGCCACCATAATCTCATAGAGAGTAGCACTCTTAGGAGGTATGGCCTTGTTGGAGGAAGTGTGTCACTGTGGGGGTGGGCTTTGAGGTCTCCTATGCTCAGGATACCACCCAGTGTGACAGTTAACTTCCTGTGACCTGCATATCAAGTTGTAACCAGGCACCTGCATGCCACCGTACTCCCCACCATGATGATAAAGGACTAAACCTGTGAACTGTAAGCCACCTCAATTAAATGTTTTCCTTGTAAGAGTTGCTGTGGTCATGGTGTCTCTTCACAGAAATAAATACCCTAACTAAGACAGGGTGGGAGGCAGAGTAAGTGGGTGGGGTAAGTATGTTCAGAATGTGTTATATACATGTATAAAATTATCAAAGAATAAATTTAAAAAATTTTAGGTCCCAGGGTTTCTGTGTATCCCCACCACTTAGCTTTCAGAAAGATCTCGGAGTTTGAGGCCAGCCTGGTCTACATTGTGAGTTCCAGGCCTACTAGAGCTATATAGTGAGACCCTGACTCAAAAAATTGAGGGTCACCAAGATGACACAGTGGGCAAAGGTGCTTGTCACCAAGCCTAATGACCTGAGTCTGATTTTGGGGACCCACCTGGTGGAAGAAGAGAACTGTGGTAGTTGGAATATAATTGGTCCCCATAGGGAGTGGCACTGTTAGGAGGTGTGGCCTTGTTGGAGGAAGTGTGTCACTGTGGGGGTGGGCTTTGAGTTTTCCTATGCTCAGGATACCATCCAGTGTCTTAATTGACTTCCTGTTGCCGGCAAAATGTAGGACTCTCAGCTACTACTCCAGCACCATGTCTGCCTGTACGCCACCATGCTCCCTGTTGTGATGATAATGGACTGAACCTCTGAAGCTGCAAGTGAGCCACCCCAATTAAATGTTTTCTTTATAAGACTTGCTGTAATCATGGTGTCTCTTCACAGCAATAAAAACCCTAAGAACCAACTCCCCACAAGTTACCTCATGACCTCATCGATATGCCTACATTCACACATACACACACACAAACAACAAACAAATAAATGTAAAAGATGAGATCTAACTCACATATCATAATGATTTCATAGTTGTTGGCGCATTCACAAAGTTGTGCAAAGTTGTGAACACGACCTGTTCCAGAACATTCTTACCACCCTCCAAGAAACCCTGTATCCATTAGCAGCTGCTCTCGCTCTGTACTCCCCAATCCCTGCAGTCGCAAACCTATTTCCTGTCTCTGTGATTGAACTTAACTCAAAATGAACTGTGTTCACCTCAGACAGTGTCACCACTTGTATCATCAAAGGCATTAGGAGTGCCACCTCTTTTCTGTCTCTGAGACCTTCTTCTGCCACTGGGATCCAGTGTGCACACTTGGATGCACACGTACAGGCAATGGCAACACCATCAGATTACCCTTTGGCTGAGAAGACTGTAACGTGAGCCCCAGTTTCAGAAGAGTTATGATGCTAAAGGAGATGAAATCCACATCTTTTTAACGGTGGATGCTGTAATAGAAGGTGGTTTTTGGGAGTATTACAGTTTCACTGAATTTTATGAAAGATATGATCAGCTGATCTCACTGTATAACTTCTAGTGAGAGAGTTGGATGATACAGCTGAAGAAATATGAGACTAGGAAATTGGATGGTAATAAGTTGCCATCTCAAGGTCACCTCAGTGACTATTGGTAATTTAGTTACAGAATCATTCTGCTCCTGTTCCTGACCTTCTTGGAGCGAAGGCTAAACTACCCATCAGTGATTAGAAGAACTCGAAAGAAGAGGGGTTGGCATGTAGAGGGAATGGAGGCAAACTTCATGAGGGGAGGGCAGCTTGTTCTCAGCCCTCACCTGACGACATCCGTCTCCAGACTGCAGACTGTTCTGATGGTCCATTCTCTCTCCTTCCTTCCCTGTTCTGTGTGGGGCAGCTGACACTGACAGATGCATTTCCTGGCTACTAGTCTCCTCTGGCTTTTGGAGGGCTTGGTATTTCAGGGAGTTTGGAGGTGGGAAGGGCACATAGACCAGGCATTTATCTGCCCTCACACAATTCACCACTGCCATTACTCTGCCCAGTGAGGACCAGTTTGGGCACAGGTTTCTTCTGCCTGCTTCCTGACAGGCAACGCCTCTGCCTTAGCTAAGTTCTGGTAAGAGCTCCTACCTCTCGTCCCTCCCTCCGGAGCCTCCCAGTGTCTGATTCCTGAATGCATCTCCTTGTTGGTTTTTAATGTTGTCCACACCTTTGCAAAGCATCCCTTCGTAGATGCTCTGTTATGACTCCTAGACTTTGAGTGCACTCTGAGCTTCCTGTTGAGGGTTCCCTCTTCCCCTCAGGAGTGACTCACAGTAGCCTGGGCACCTCCTTTCCTGTCTGGACCTCAAGCCTGTAATGGATACTAATCCTCGCCCGTGTAAGGCACTGGTACTGAGCCAGGCTCTGTTGTGCCATAAAGAGGAAGGTCTGCAATTTTGAACCAATAAGTGAAGTTCAGGGAAAGTTAATGAAAACACAACCTGGTTGCAGATCAAAGCAAAGTCTTACAATCCAGTGTCCCACTGGCAGAGGTGAGAGTCTGAGCCCCAAGATCATACTGATTTCTCAGATGGCTTGGAATTCAGGAGGTAAGGGTCATGACTCATGGCTCCCTCAAATCCCAATGACTATCCTCAAATTTAGATTTCTGACTTCAGGCAATCATCTTGCCATTTTCAAAGCTTTTCAAGTTGAACATATGCAAATCAAACCCATAATTTTTCCCTTCCTGCGCCCAGACCTGGGTCATATCCAATGTTCCATGTTCCATTTCACTGTGCCATTAGCCACACAGGTGTGCATGCCAGAAACCTGAAAATCGCTCTTCATACTGTCTTCTTCACCCTCCTAGGAAGGCATGCTCAATATTTTACATCTTCTCTGTGGACATTATCACTAATCCATTTGCTTTTGCTCATCTTCGTAGCTACAACCTTGTAAAGGCCGCCATCAATTCCCGGCAAAAACGATCGAGACCACATTAGGCACTGGTTCAGGACTAAGGAAATCGCCGACAAGGTGGCCTACGAGAGGAGAGTTGGTCTTTGTTCGCAGTTTGAGTCCACGGTAGGGAAGGAACGTGGCGGGAGCCTGAGGCAGCTGGCCACATGGCGTCCAGAGTCAGGAAGCGACGGGCAGCTACATCCATCTCACTTCCTATACCAACCAACCTAGCCAGACGGTCCCCACAGCTGAGCCCAGAGGTTTGTCTCCTAGGTGATTCTGGGTCCTGTCAGGTTGACACTCCATGTTAACCAGAACAATAACCTTTAGAAATAAGGCCTCTCCTACTCTCTAACCCATTCAGATCTGTGACGGTTAATTGTAGTGGGTGGCCATTCCCATCCTTCACCGCCCACTTGACTAGCTGTAGAATCAGTCACCTGAGATAAACCTCCGGGCGCGTCTGCGAGGGCATTTCTACAGAGGCTTACCTGAGGAGAACGGGCTCCCACTGGGTGTGGGCAGCAGCACATGGTCTGGGCTCCTGAACTGAACGGGGGAGCAAGCTGCACACCACCGTTCACCCCTCCGTTTCCTGACCACACATGCGATGTGACCAGCTGCCTCGGACTTCCACCACCACGCCTTTTCCATGACAGACTGTATTCTCAAACAAAACAAAACAACAAACGCAGGCAGAACTGGCCCTTGCCTCCTCTTCCTATCCTGTCAGGTGCTTACCTGCATTATCCACATACTCCAAGCATGTTGTCCTCTCTGCTCCTTGAACATGCTTGGTTCTGTTCTACCTCAGGCCACCCAACACTGGTAGCCTTCAGCTCCCACAGTCCCAGCCATTTCCTCTCTCTGTCCCGCTGTACCTAAGCTCAGCCTCTGCTTGTGAACTCTCACAGCTCCGGCCCCTGTCCTGTGTAACACTCACCAAAGTTACCTGCATAAGCTTTTTCTCAGTTTTGCTTCTGCTTCTTCCACTAGATCCAAAAGCTCCATCAAAATAGGCACCATGTCTGCCTTGTTTACTTCTAGGTCTCAGGACCTAGCACACACCTTGACAACTCCGGGGGGCCGGAACGGGGGTGTTGTTTGATAGACATCTGTCAAATGAATGGAATGACTTATGCTATCACAGCCTGCTGTGGGATGTCCTTCTGCACACTGTGAATGTGTGTTGCTCTCATTGGTTGATAATAAAGCTGTTTTGGCCTATGGCAAGGCAGGATAAGGCTGGGTGGGAGAATCAAACTAGGGACTCAGAGGAAGAGGGGTGGGCAGGGAGCTGTCCAAGAGCAGGATGCTGGAGGATCGGTAAGCCATGGGCCATGTGGCAAGAAATAGTTTAATAGGAATGCGTTAATTTAAATGTAAGAGCTAGTTAATAATAAGCTTGAGCCATCGTCCAAACATTTATAATTAATATAAGCCTCTGTGTGGTAATTGTGGCTGCCAGGCATTTGGGAACAGGTGGGACAGCAACTCCACCTCCATCTACAACAGCCAAATAGAAATTGCTCCATCCTCTTCAGTTCCAGGTAAGAGCCAGATGTGGTGAGGCACATCTATATTCCCAGCACTCAGGAAATTAGGCAGAAAGATCATGACTTCAGGGTCAGCCTGGCTATACAACAAGACTCTATCCCAAGAAAAGAAGAGAGAAAAGAGAAAGAAAGATCTCTTAGGTGTCTTTTTCAGGAAGTCTTAAATTGCAGAGAGACATTCATTTCTAGTATAGAATGAATTCTAGCTGCAACCCCCTTCTCATAGTAAGAAAAAAATGAATTCTAGTCCCCTGTCTTAGCTAGAGTTTTTTATTGCTGTGAGGAGAAATCATGACCACAGCAACTGTTATAAAGGAAAACATTTAATCGGGGTGGCTCACTTACAGTTTCAGTTATCATCATGGGAGGGAACATGGTGGCATGCAGGCAGACATGGTGCTAGAGAAGTAGCTGGGAGTCCTACATCCTGCAGGCAACAGGAAGTTGACTGGGACAGTGGGCAGTATCCTGAGAATAGGAAACCTCAAAGCCTGCCCCCACAGTGACACACTTCCTCCAATAAGACTACATCCACTCCAACAAAGCCATACCTCCTAATATAATCACTTTCTATGAGATTATGGGGGCCAATTACATTCAAACTACCACATTCCACTCCCTAGCCCCATAAGCTTGTAACAATATTAAAATGCAAAATGCATTTAGCCCAACCTCAAAAGTCTCCATAGTCTGTCACAGTCTCAACAATGTTTTAAAGTCCAGAGTTCAAAGTCTCTTCTGAGATTCTTAACTGTAATCACTTGTAAAAATCAAAAGCAAAAAGCAAATCACATACTTCCAACATACAATGGCACAGGATATACATTACTGTGTGTATGCGTGGGCCCAAAGCAGCTTGACCACACAGCTGCCATGACAGACCCAGACACAGCTTCTGTGACAGGCTTACTGACAGGCAACACCCAGATCCAGGAAAAGCCATAAGCTGACCCCACCTAGGGATTCACCCAGGGTTGGGGAAGTACCTAAAATCCCAAACATCCCAACCATTACATAAGACAGCTGAATGTCCTTGAGCCTAGCACACACCTATTTCCCCTTCTTACCAAGATACCCCTAGATAATTGTCAGTCAATCAGGGTCCTGAACCCTGGAAATCCCTTACCCCAACCTCTGTTATGATAAAAAAAAAAAACAAAACTCTGGCCCACCTGAGCTCAGGGCTCTCTGCTCTCACCACAGCATCAGACAGACAGAGGGACCAAGCTCAGAGCTTAAAATAAAGGCTCTTTGCTTTTACATACAGGATTCACTCTCTGTGGTGGTCTTTGGGGGGGGGGGATCTCTGCAGTCTGGGTATAACATTACCATTCCAAAACATAGTGAGGAAATACTGGATCAAAGTAAGACCAAAAACCATCTGGGCAAACTCCAAACTCTGCACCTCCATGTTCGATGTCAAAATGTTCTTCAGATCTTCAACTCTCTTCAGCTGTGTTGTGACCCTGACATCTCTAACATCTTGGGGTCTCCAAGAAAACCCAGGCTTCTCCTTTGTAGCTTCACACATGGCCTCTCTAGGTCTCCATTTAGGAGTACCCCTGAAACATGCCTGGCTCAGTAGCTTTCTTTAGGCTTGGAGGCAAATTCCATAACCTGTTTCTTCTATCCTTAACTCTAGAATCACGTGGCTGAAACTGCCAGATTCTGCTGTTTACTGAGGCTGAAACGTGGCTCCATTGTTCAATTACATCCTCACCAGCTTCTTGTCCTTCACTGCCTAAGTTGGCTGTCCTGGAACTTGCTCTGTAGAACAGACTGGCCTCAAACTCAGAGATCTGCCAGCCTCTGCCTTCCCAGTGCTGGGGTCAAAGGTGTGTGTGCACCACCACACTTGGCTCTAAGCTTTCCTTTAGTTACTTTTCATAAATTGGAAACTTAGCTGGGTGGGATCTCGCCCTGAGGTCACCACTCCCTTTATTCCATGTCTTCATCTGTTTATCTCCTTGAACACAGAACTTAGCTCCATTCCACTTTCTGGTGTTCTTTTCCTCCTCAAATATTTTTCTTTGCTCAGCTTGCTCCTTTTCATTATAAATCTTCATCAGAGTTAACACTAATAACCACACAACAGAGTCTACACTAGGCTGTCTTGAGATTTCCTCTGTCAATGTAATTAATCCAAAATTCTTCAGTTTGGCCTCAAGCAGATTCTTTGAACAAGGGCAAAAAGCAGCCACTTTCTTCACCAAAATATCACAAGGCAACATACTAAAATTCTCCTCTGAAACATCTTGAGCTAGCACTTGACAGCTCAAATCTTCATCAGCACCGCTGTCTTCCATGCTTCTGCTAGTATGTCCCGTTACGCAGTGCATAAAGCAATCCACTGCTTTCTCAGACCAAAGTACCAAAGTCCACATTACTCTGAAAACATGGTCAGGCCTATCACAGCAATACCCCTGTCCCTGGTACCAACTTCTATCTTAGTTAGGGTTTTGATTGCCGTGAAGAGACACCATGACCATGGCAACTCTTATAAATGAAACCATTTAATTGGGGTAGCTCACTTACAGTTTTAGAGGTTCAGTCCATTATCATCATGGTGGGGAGCATGGTGACATGTAGGCAGACATGCTAGAGAGGTAGTTGAGAGTCCTACATCTTGGAGATACTGGGCAGTATTCTGAGCATAGGAAACCTCAAAGCCTGCCCCACAATGACACACTTCTTCCAACAAGGCCACACCTCCTAACAGTGCCACTTCCTGTAGCTAGAGTTTTCCTGCCTTGCCCACAGCCAGGACAAATCTTTGTCACCCACCAGTCCCACAGCCGCTCAGACTCAACCAAGTAAACACAGAGACTTGTTTTGCTTACAAACTGTATGGCCGTGGCAGGCTTCTTGCCAACTGTTCTTATAGCTTAAATTAATCCATTTCTATAAATCTATACCTTGCCATGTGGCTCATGGCTTACTGGCATCTTCACATTCTGCTTGTCCTGGCGGCGGCTGGCAGTGTCTCCTTCTGCCTTCCTGTTCTTTCTTTTCTCCTAGTCCTGCCTATACTTCCTGCCTAGCCTCTGGCCAATCAGTGTTTTATTTATTGACCAATCAGAGCAACACATTTGCCATACAGAACATCCCACAGCAACTTCCTGTGAGATTATGAGGGCCTATTCTATTCAAGCCACCAAACCCTTCTTCTCATAGTAAGATGAAATGAATTCTAGTCCCCCTTTCTCATAGTAAGAGATTTCCAAATGAAGGCAGCTAATAATCAAGGGCTTTATAACAGTAAACAAATAAATAAACAAATAAATAAATATCCAAGTGTTTGGAAACACAAAGGATGAGTTTCATTCTCTATTTGTTCCAAGGCTGCTGGTACTCTCTAGGATAAGACCAAAGGTCATTTGAGTGGTCATCAATGGAAGCACTTTCTTAAGAGAGAGACAAGGTGGAGAGCATTTTTGAGCCAATGCTCTTACAGGGTGCTACCCAAGTTCATTGCTATTGTAGGTTGAGTTGTTGTTCCCACAAAGAAAGAAATCTGTCTTAGTTAGGGCTCCTATTGCTGTGAAGAGATACCATGACTATGGCAATTCTTATAAGAAAAACATTAAATAGTGCCTGGCTTACAGTTTCAGAGGTTAAGTCCATTATCATCATGGCAGGACATGGTGGCATGCAGGCAGACATGGTGATGGAGAAAGAGCTGAGAGTTCTATATCTTGACCTTAGGCAGCAGAAGCAACAACTGTGTCCCACATTGGGCATAGCTTGAGCTTATGAGACCTCAAAGCCCGCCCCCCCCCCCCCCCCCCGCCCAGTGACACACTTCCTTCAACAAGGCCACACCTACTCCAATAAGGCCACACCTCCTAACAGTGCCACTCCTTATGGGCCAAGCATTAAAATACATGAGTCCATGGGGGCCATACCTATTCAAACTACCATATCATTCAAGTGCTAATTTCTAGTACCTATGAATGTGATCATATTTGGAAATAGAGTTGACACATTTATTGAAGATTTGTTTGTTTAAAATGTGACCATACTGAATTAGAGTATGACATGTCCTTATAAGAGAAGATAAGTCTGGTGTGGGGATGCACATCTTTAAACCAAGTACTAGGGAAGAAGAGGAAGGTGGATCGTTGTGAGTACATGGCCAGCCTGGTCTACATTGTGAGATCAGGCCAACTAGAGGTACATAGTGAAACCTTATCTAATAAAATAAAATAAAATATATTGAAAAAAAGCCATATAAAGATGGAGACAGAAAATTGGGCATGGTGGCTATGGTGGTTTGAATGTCATTGGCCCTCATAGGCTCATAGGGAGTGGCACTATTAGGGGGTGTGGCCTTGTTAGAGTGGGTGTGGCATTGTTGGAGGAAGTGTGTCACTGTGGAGGTTTCAGATGCCAGGCCCAGTGTGGCTCTCTCTTCCAGCTGCTTGTGGATCCAGATGTAGAGCTCTCAGCTCCCTCTCCAGCACCACATCTGCCTGCATGCTGCCCTGCTTCCCACCATGATGATAAAGAACTAAAGCTCTGAAACTGTAAGGCAGCCCCAATCAAACGTTTTTCTTTTATAAGAGCTGCCATGGTCATGGTGTCTTCACAGCAACAGAAACCCTAACTAAGGCAGTGGCACATATCTTTATATCCTTAGGAGTGAAGCAAGTCTAGTTAAACTTCTGGATTAAATCCTCAAGGAGACATTAGCATGTCTGCAGGGTCTGATAAGCGCTGCCTCTAGACCGGGCTGATGGTAAACATTTGTTACTTTAAACCACCAAGTTTGAGTTACTTTGTTTCAGAAGCCCCATGAAACTGTTACTGGAGTCTTGCTCTGGCCTCCTCTAGGCTCCCTTCCTTTTCCATCTCCAGCAAATGAGTTCAGAGGAGACATACACACAGACTGTACTGTACAAGACAGACATACCAAATTACAGAATAACATAAGGTGCTCTCAGTAATGTAAGGTACAGAATAATATGAAGTATAAGGTGAGAGTGAATAATAATGAGAGAAGTTGTATCAACTTACATTTTTAGGTAGGCTTTTATAAAATCCCCAGAATAGCTTCCTAAAAGGTGTTTTCCTGTCCAGGTGACTGACAGCCTCACTTAGATTAATTCTTTAAACAAAAATGTGTGCCTGGGGCAGGAGAGATGGCTTAGGGGTTAAGAGTTGTGTACTATTCTTAGAAAGGATCCAGGTTCAATTCCTGGCACTCACATGAGCAGCTAGCTCATAAACTACCTGTATTTCCAGCTCTAGAGTATCTAACAACTCCTTCTGACCTTTGTAGGCATTTGCACACACACACACACACACACACACACACACACACACACACACACACAATTAAAAGTAATAAAAATAAATCTAAAACAATTTGTGCTCTCTCCACTCTGCCTCCTGCAGAAGCCTGAAGAGTTCCCTTCTCCCTCATGGGCCTCTCTTCACACAACTACAGCCAGCCACTCTCCAGGGGTTCCTCTCCTGATCACTTTCCCAGAGGCCTGCCCATTCCTCAAGGTTCTTGCCATCATCAGCCTTAACGGGGTTGACTGGTATAAAGAGCTCCCACAAACTTGATATGCACGGGCTCATCAGAGCTGGATGCCACAAAAAGGCAGGCCCGGCCCTTGTCTGAGGCTTTGGCAGCTTAAATCCATGTACCAGGCCCTCATGGATGAGGGTGGCTTTCAGACCTCTTGAAAACACTGCGAACATCGACTCCTCCTCCAGTAGCAGAGTTTCCCTCCACTGAGGCTGTGGGATAGATGGAGATGGCCCCCGGCACCTCCTGTGAAGCAGTATCAGTATCCATGTTCCTCCAGCAGCAATGCTATCTTCTGGCCTGGCAGGGAATCACAGCAAATGCCTAACTGTGAACACGTCCAGCTTCTGCCTCTGTGCAACTTGTCAGTGGCAGGAACGTGCTGATTAAGGTGTTCGTGAGGTGCAATGTTTAGATTTAATGATGAGAGAGGTGTGCTGATTATGGTAAAACTCAAGGTTATGGACCTTCCGGCCCTGAGTAAGCACAGTTCATTTGTTGCCTTTTACATCCTTGTTTTGAGATGTGTGGAGGAATATTCCTTTACACTGTATGAAGGTATGTCACTATGATTGATTTAATAAAAAGCTAAATGACCAATAGCTAGGCAGGATTTTCAGGGCAAAGAGAATGCTGGGAAGAAGGGTGGAGTCACGAGGAGACAAGGAGGAAGCAGGACATGCAGAAGATGAGGTAACGAGCCATGAGACAACATGTTAATAGAAATGGGTTAATTTAAGTTATAAGAGCTAGTTAGAAACAGGCCTAAGATATCAGCTGAGCTTTCATAATTAATAAGAAGCCAACATGTTGTGATTTGGGAGCTGGTTGGCAGGACAGAAAAATCCACCTACAGAGACATATTCTGAAAAAACATACAGTCTCTTGATGAACCAGCCTGCCTCCATCTTGGAGTCATCGTATAGTAAAGACAAACTATGTTCATTCCTGTTTATGGCTAAACCTCGGTTTCTCAAAGATTGGGCTATATATACCCCACCTGTAGCCTTAACTACTATGGTTCTGTACGGCCTGTTTCAAGAAATGGCAACCATGTCTTTATTTCAAAAGGTTATTATGACCACCTTGTAACCACCTTGTAATTATGTCTTTGTACTGTGGGGTAATCTTTTTGTACACTGTGAAGATCTGTCTGTTTTACCTCACCTGAGTAAGGCATCTTCTGATTGGTTTAATAAAGAGCTGAATGCCTAACAGCCAGGCAGGAGAGGATAGGCAAGACTTCCAGGGGGAGCGAGAGTCTCTCCAGTGAGACTCAGAGGAAGTCAGATGTACAGTATGGAGGAGAGGTAATGAGCCATATGGCAGAATGTAGATTAATATAAACAGGTTAAGTTTTAAGAGCTAGTTGGGAACAAGCCTAAGCTATGGCCAAGCTTGTTTTGTTTTTGTTTTTGTTTTTGTTTTTTTTTTGTTTTTTGTTTTTTGTTTTTGTTTTTTGGTTTTTTGGTTTTTCGAGACAGGGTTTCTCTATATTTGGTGCCTGTCCTGGATCTTGCTCTGTAAACCAGGCTGGCCTCAAACTCACAGAGATCCTCCTGGCTCTGCCTCCTGAGTTCTGGGATTAAAGGCGTGCACCACTGCCACCTGGCTGGTCAAGCTTTTATAATTAATAATAAGTCTCCAAGTCATTATTTGGGAGCTAGTGGTCCAAAGAAAGATTGACTATATCTTTGTTTCAAAAGTTTGTTATGACCAATTTGTTATGCTTAAGTTCTGCCCCTGTAACCCCACCCATTTGCCACCCAAATCCCCATTTAGAAACCCCCTACCCCTGAGCCATAAAACTCTTGTCTTCCCCATGTCCAATGCTGACCTCTTGAACCCCACCTTAGGGGGAGGCAGTCCACGTACACAAATAAAAAAGCTTGCTCTAATTAATTTAGCCATGATTAACACCCTCAAGCAATTTTAGCTTTCTCAGTTGTGCTGAAGTTTCTTGACCCTCGGTCAGCAGGAGTGGTGAACTAGATCCCAGGGCCAGGAGCGTCTTTTCCTTCTCATGTCCCATTTCTCGTTCTGTGCTACCTCAGCTTCAGAGTAAGGCAGGAGAGTCCATAACTTACCTTTATGAAGACAGAGGAGCTCAGATCACAACTGGCTAGAAACCCTCCGCCAGCCTCCCCCTTCAGTCCCTGCTCCTTGTAATTTCATGAATGAACTCAGGTGGGTATAATGCAGAGTACAATGTAGAAGACAGGCAGAGCTTATTACAGAATAACGTAAGGCACCCTCAGAGAGGAGAAGGAGCCCTGGCCAAAGGGACCTCCACAAAGGAATCCACTTTCTATGTTAGAGTGCACAAGGTGTCAATCTACGTTTTAAAACAGGCTTATAAGATTTATTTACGTCTCCAGAACAGAGACAGCTCCCTGTGGAGCGTTTTCCTGTCTAGATGACTGACAGGCCCATTTGAATTAATTCTTATTGAAAGAGGTGACAGTGGTATATTTTTACCAGAAAGCCTTAAACTAGGTAGTTATCTTGTGATCTTTGGGTAATTTAGAATGTAATTTCTCCACCTCCACTCAGGGCCAGAGATGCAATTCAGATCTCGTTATTTTGACCAAACATCATTTGACAGAGACGATTAAAAGAAATGAAGAATTAAAAGAAGAAAATAATAAAAATGAATCTCCTGAAAAGCTATGTTCCGTAGGAGGATGTCACTGTCTCTTTAGGAGCCTCAGCAGAGCCCTGGGGCCCTCACCTTGCCCCTTCTGTCTGATCTGCAGCTGTCTCGGCATGTGTTAGTTTAAACTTTAAGGATGGGGAAGCTGTGATGTTTTCTCCCTTCTTCTACGTGGTGTTTCAAATTCCAAAGAGATACAATCTTATATGTACGCATTTATTTTTGTTTTGGGGGTAGGGTTGGATTTGGCGGGGAGTTATTGAGAGATATTTCCACATCCAAGATAGCCTCTGACTCACCAAGCTAAGACTGGCCTTGAACTCCTGGTCCTCTTGCCTCTGCCTCCCATGTTTGGGGGTCACAGGCATGTCCTTGGAAAGGCAACAGTGATACGCCCCCTTTCTTTTCCTTATCACTATTTTTCATGTGCAAAATTAGTGTGCAAAATTAATGCAGGGTGATGCCCAAAGCTGATTATAAAGGATGGGGATCCATTGAAAATAGCAGTCAAGCATGCTAATTTCTAGTTAGCCACCTAAAACTGTCTTCATTATAGTTTCTATTGCTGTGAAGAGACACCATAACCACAGCAACTCTTATAAAGGAAAACATTTAATTGTGTTAGCTCACTTACAGGTCAGAGGTTTGGTCCATTATCATTACAGTGGGACAGAGTGGCATGCAGGCAGACATGGTGCTGAAACTGAGAGCTCTATATCTTGTAGGCAACAGGAAGTGAATGGTCTCATTGGGTGTGGCTTGAGCATATATGAGACCTCAAAGCCCGCCTCCATAGTGACACACTTCCTCCAATGAGGCCACACCTACTCCAACAAAGCCACACCTCCTAATAGTGCCACTCCCTTTGGGGGCTATTTTCTTTCAAACCACCACACTAACAGGAACTAGTATGTCAACCATTAGGAATTATTCTTCTATAGCAAATGCTGGAAAACAGTTGTGGAAAAAAACTAATCTAAGTGTTACACGAAGGAGTACACAAACAAGGCAAAAGTAAGTCAGCGAGGCAAGTTCTTTTTATAAACGAGTGTGCCATATCCCCAGACCAAGCAGGAGAGTAGCAGGGACAACATCTACATGACCTTTGTCTTCTATCCTTCATGCAAGGGGCAGCTAGGCGGTACTCCTGGGCTGAGGGCCTGACTGGCTATTTTAGAAGGAGAATGCAAAGGGAGAAGGGAGAGAATGCAGAGTTAGAAATGTTATAAGGCTCAAGTTAAGCATTTCAGGATTTCCAGACCGTCCACTGCTCCCGGTCAAACAAGCTCGTCTAACAGGGTCGATGAAAGGGAATCTGAGAAAGGAGAGTAGAGCTGTCGCAGACACACTGACTCTGTTTTAAAGAAAACAAACGACAGGTCCCCTCACGCTGTTTGTTAGTCAACTAAGAATCACCCACATTCCAGAACCAGGCACCCCCCCCACTGCCCACCCACCCTCAGGGACTCAGCACCAAGGGCCCCATCACCACCAACACCCAATGCGACACGTCTTCACCCTCACAGTCATCACTGTGATTTTCCTATGTGCATGCTCCCGACCCACCCCATAAAGCCCACTGCTTACTCTTGACCTGGTCTGCCAGTCTTCCCTTTCCCACTCAGAGGAAGCCATTTTGTGACCCCCTCCCCAATAAATCCCTTGTGTGAGATGATATATTCTATACCCTAATAAACTTGCCTGAGGATCAGAGGACAGAGCCAACCACTAGATTAGACACAGTGGTCAGGCAGTGGTGGCACATACACTTAATCCCAGCACTTGAGATCTCATGCCTTTGCTTGGGAAGCACACACATCTTTAATCCCAGGAAGTGATATGGCTGGGCAGAGAAAGGTATAGAAGGCACAAGAAACAGGAACTCACTCTCTTTAGGCTGAGGATTTTGTAGAGGTAAGAACTAGTGGCTGGCTGCTCTGCTTCTCTGATCTTTCAGCTTTCACCCTGATATCTGGCTCTTGGTTTTTTCTTTATTAAAAGACCATCTAAGATTTGAACAATACTCTGGGCAGCCTGTTGTGTGGTGTGATTTTTGTGGCATCTCTTGACCCTTCCCATCGCCAAGATACCCTTTCACCACAAACTCTTTCATTGGTGCCATAACCAGGATCTGCTTTCCTGATGTTGGTGGCCCCCTCCGGTGAGCCACATTGGGCCCTGCCTATCTGCTCCACCCACAACAGACTCGTCTTCCAGCTCACCCATCACTTGGCCCTCCATCCATCACTGGCAATTGCTAAGTGATCCCTCTTAGTTGGTGTAAATGCTTCCCTGAGTCCAAAGAATTGACGGTTGATCCTTCAGCACACATCTGGTATTTTTGGAGGTGGAGGTACCCCAGTTATGGTCTTTAAGGCCACCCTCTTCACCCATCCTGCTCCCGACCCTTCCCTTGAGTGAAGCTTCATTCTTGAGCTTGGTTTTTCACCTTTTTTCCCCCTTTTATTTTATTTTACAATACCATTCAGTTCTACATATCAGCCACGGGTTCCCCTATTCTCCCCCCACCCACTCCCTCCCCTTACCCCCAGCACACCCCCCATTCCCACCTCCTCCAGGGCAAGTCCTCCCCCGAGGACTGTGATCAACTTGGTAGACTCAGTCCAGGGAGGTCCAGTCCCCTCCTCCCAGACTGAGCCAAGCGTCCCTGCATAAGCTCCAGGTTTCAAACAGCCAACTCATGCAATGAGCACAGGACTTGGTCACACTGCCTAGTTGCCTCCCAAACTGATCAAGCCAATCAACTGTCTCACCTATTCAGAGGGCCTGATCCAGCTGGGGGCCCCTCAGCTTTTGGTTCATAGTTCATGTGTTTCCATTCATTTGGCTATTTTTTTTCAATAATTGAGTAAAACCGAAATTTATTATAAGCCACAGTCATCCTAGGGACCTCCATGCTATATATATAGCCTCTATGGTTCTATGGGTTGTGGTCTGATTGTTCTTTATTTTATATCTAGAATCCACCTATGAGTGAGTACATACCATGACTGTCTTCCTGGGTTTGGGTTATCTCACTCAGGATGACTTTTTCTAGTTCCATCCATTTGCCTGCAAATTTCATGCTGTCATTGTTTTTCTCTGCTGAGTAGTACTCCATTGTGTATATGTACCACATTTTTTTCATCCATTCTTCTGTTGACGGGCATCTAGGTTGTTTCCAGGTTCTGGCTATTATAAATAGTGCTGCTATGAACATAGCTGAGCATGTATCTTTATGGTATGAATCATCATTCCTTGGGTATATGCCCAAGAGTGGGATGGCTGGGTCTTGAGGTAGTTCGATTCCTAATTTTCTGAGAAACCGCCATACTGATTTCCACAGTGGTTGTACAAGTTTACATTCCCACCAACAGTGGAGGAGTGTTCCCTTTGCTCCACATCCTCTCCAACATTGGTTGTCATTGGTGTTTTTGATCGTAGCCATTCTGACAGGTGTAAGGTGGTATCTCAGAGTCGTTTTGATTTGCATTTCTCTGATGATTAAGAATGTTGAGCATTTCTTTAAATGTCTTTCAGCCATTTGTGATTCTTGTTTTGTGAATTCTTTGTTTAGCTCTTTAGCCCATTTTTTAATTGGACTATTCAGTATTTTGATGTCTAGTTTCTTGAGTTCTTTATATATTGTGGAGATCAATCCTCTGTCAGATGTGGGGTTGGTGAAGATCTTTTCCCATTCTATTGGCTGTCTTTTTGTCTTATTGACTGTGTCTTTTGCCCTGCAAAAGCTTCTCAATTTTGAGAGGTCCCATTTATTAATTGTTGTGCTCAGGGTCTGTGCTGTTGGTGTTTTATTTAGGAAATGGTCTCTGGTGCCAATGCGTTCAAGAGTGCTTCCTACTTTCTTTTCTATTAAGTTTAGTGTAACTGGATTTATGTTCAGGTCTTTGATCCACTTGGACTTGAGTTTTGTGCATGGTGACAGATATGGATCTATTTGTAATCTTTTACATATTGACATCCAGTTATGCCAGCACCATTTGTTGAAGATACTTTCTTTTTTCCATTGTATAGTTTTGGCTCCTTTGTCAAAAACCAGGTGTTCATATGTGCATGGCTTAATGTCAGGGTCTTCAAATCGATTGGTTTTTCACCTTTTGGCTTTACTCAAAAGCCTTGGTACCAGGCACCAAGTCTGCTAGGGCTGTCAGCCCCTGGCCCCCATTGAGTGTGGTGTGTTGTCCATGCCTTCTGGCTTTCCCTTGGGATGCCTTTTAGAAGGCCTCCAGCCTCTCCACCTGGCACCCAACCTGAAGGGCCCCAAATTTATCCACTTTTGCAGCCAAATTTGGCCACAAATATCCCTTAGATAACAAATCCACACCCTAGGTTCCAATATTATTCAGGACCTTTATAAACACCATGTGCAGTCGGAGAAATGGATTGAGATTACCCATTCCCTATTTATCTTTTCTCTGATCCAGTACATTTGTTTTGGTCTGGTCTCCCCCACCCCAATGTGTAAATGTCCTGTCTTTAAGTTATCGTTGATGGATCTATAAGTTTGTTACAAAGTGGAAGCCAGGAGCCAGACCTATCAGGAGGGGGAATAAAGTGAGGAGCAGGCCAGCTGCAGCATGCACACACCAGACACACACCCCTCGCTGGCTGGTGACCTCCCAGGCCTCTCCTGCAGCATCCTCTCTCTATAGTCAGAGTTGAAAACCTTCCTATCTCCAAGCCCTCTCTCTGCTCTTCCTGGTCCCCCAGATGCCCTTCCCTATACAATCCAGTCATTCTGGTTATCTCGCTCTTTTTCATCTATGCCGGGGTCCAACCTCAGCTCAGGTCAGGTCCTGAGATGGAGAAGGGGCATCAGCACCAGGAAAACTACTGATCGTCAAGTAGACTGCACTCAAGTGGTCCTGAATAGAGTTTTTTCTTACCAGGGTTACATGAAAAGCTCTATTATTGGCTTCTATTTTTGACTTTAAGAAATACATCACAATTTAATGAGTACATTGTGATCATTATGAAAGTCCCATTGTTCCCCCTTCCCCAGATGCACCTTCCCACCCTCTGCATAACCTTATTCTAGACATAGATTTCAGCATTTTTGCAGGCTTAACTAAATATAGAGCTCTCACATCACTTACAGCTGGCAGCTACTTGTGGCTACAAAGTTAAAAAGTAATAGACATGGGCACAATGCCTTAAGGACAATATTCAAACCCAAACAATTCTTTTACATCTGCAAGGTGTGTTTTTTTTTACAGTTCTCTTTTCTTTTTTTTCTTTTTTAAAGATTTATTTATTTATTTATTTATTTATTTATTTATTTATTTATTTATTTATTTATTATGTATACAGTGTTCTGCCTGCACACCAGAAGAGGCACCAGAGGGCACCCAATCTCATTACAGGTGGTTGTGAGCCACCATGTGGTTGCTGGGAATTGATCTCAGGACCTCTAGAAGAGCAGCCAAGGCTCTTAACCTCGGAGCCATCTCTCCAGCCCTACAGTTCTCTTTTCTACATGAGGGTCCCATGTCTCAATCTCTCTGTAAAAGGCAGACCTTGATAAAGCACTCTTCCCATCTCACTATACCATACGTCCACCAACAGAAGCCCCTGCGTATGGTAAAGATGGATCTACCCATCCCACATTTTGCATTGTATTTTTTCCTCTGGGAGCACACCAGGTCCTGAAAATTGTATGGTTGGTGTCCAGGGAACTTGCTCTCAACAGTTGGCACCATGTGCATTCCTGAGGCTTTTCCCCTAGTCTGTGTATGCATGCCCTGCTCTCCTTTCCAGAACTGTGAGATATGGTTAATAGTCAAAGTGTTGTGTTCTCATATGCACCTAACTATTGAGTTGGAAAAGCTCCCAGGATTGAGAGTTGTAGTTAGTAACTCCAGATAAGAGATTTGAGAAGCATTAGCCCCCTGTTTCCCTTATGGGAAAACGTTCAAGAAAAAGAAGAATTTCCAGGGAAAATTACAGTTATTGCATGTGTTACTGACAAAGTAAAACAAACTCACCCAAAGAGTCACCAATATAATGAGAGAGAACAGAGCCTGCAAGCTGCACAAATTTTGCAAATTCCTACATTGTCCTGTGGACTACGGGTCCTTGCCAAATGAGAGCCCATTTCCAGGTGCCTTGTCCCTAGGAAACTTGTTGGACAGGAGTCATATGCTAATCCGAGACTAGGTTGCACGACTCCCAACACATCTACCTTTTACTCTCCTGGCTCTCCCCTCTTCCCATTCCCCTCTCCTCACAGGGCCCAGCTCAGAGTCATGTTCACTCTGGACACTCCGAGATGTCACTGCCTCTGGCTATGCTCTCCCTTTTATCTAAAGTAAACCTTCTCCTCCACCATACCTAGCAGCAGTCATGCCCTTCCATATTCTTTCGCTCTTTCTTTCTTTTTTTCATTCATCTGGTGCCAAAACCTCAAGAGTGGCATAAATGAGTTTCCTCCAAAGGAACTCAGCCACTCTGAACCAGGCTGCTGATCTGACTCTCCTGAGGTATGTACAGATCATTTGTTTCTTCTGGCTCCTGCCATCCACCAAAATAGACCCCAAATTCTAGAGTCTGCCTTCTCAGCTACGTCTCCCCTTCATGTGCTCTAACCATTTCTCCTTGCTGATGCCATAAGTGTCTCTCCAGCTCCTAGAACCTTCTGCATCTCCCGAGGCTCCCGCCTGGGCACTTGTGTTACATCTCTTGGCTCTGGCCTGCTATACCCATTTGGGTATCTCTACTAAAGACTCAGCGTTTCCCTTGTCCCCTGCTCAGCTAGCTTTCTCTTGCCTCCGCCCCCCACCCCAGAACCTCTGTCCCACCTGCTGTCCCACTGAGCAATCTCTGCACTCCGGCCTGCAGCCTTGCAGCTTCTGCTCTCAGCTGTGTCTCGGATCTTATAGAAATTCCCGTCAGTGGAGTTCTATTTTTTGACCCCCTCTCTCCTTCTTTAACTACAAACAGCTTGGCCTCAGTACAGATCAATGGGCGAAACCGGCACACTGGATCTCCGAATTCTCACAAATCATAACAACTGCCAGTGCACAGGCAAATGGTCCCCAATCTCTCACATCTAAACTTGCCCTGCTGCACACTTCCCAACTCCCCACTCTTGAAAGTCTTATCGCTATGATTTCTCTGTGCTCTGCTCTCAAAAAATCTCCTAAGACATGCTGTAAGCTCTGTCTCAAGATTTGTGAGTTCACTGGGTATGTTTTAAAATCTATGAAATCTATAACAAAATTTGGCTTTAAATTTATCATTAAAGACTTACAATTAAAAAGTCTATACATAGGTAATGTTCATTTGCTACAACATATTATATATGTGATTCAGCCCATGTTTAGAATATACTGTATACTTAGATTGAACGTGTGTTTAAAAATAGATCTAAAAAAGCAGATATTTTAAATAGCAACTGAATGGTTGGCAGCCATCTTTACTAAGGTTAAAGAGTACATGTCACGTGACCTCATCATCTTAAGATGACCACATGGTACACAAAGCAACAATTGTAAAACTGCTCAATCCTACTGAGCTCTCTACCCATCACTGGATCTCCTTTTTGGACTAAGGAAACAACAGCAGGTCTCCAAAACACTTTGGATTGGTATAGATTTTTGAATGATGATTAATTTTTTAAGGTTATAAAGATCTACTCAGATTAACAAAAGCTGACTTAAAGCTGGGTGGTGGTGGTGCACATGCCTTTAATTCCAGCACTCAGGAGGCAGAGTCAGGCAGATCTCTGTGAGTTCAAGGCCAGCCTGGTCTACAGAGTGAAATCCAGGACAGGCACCAAAACTGCACGGAGAAACCCTGTCTCTGTCATTTTAATTGATACATAGGCCATTTGGATTATACCTCCTGCTATAATTTATCCTTCTCAGATCTCTGATGATATTGACTAACTGTAGCTTTAACAGCAGCAAGTTTTCCAGCTCCTTCCCCAAGGCTGCTGCCATATGTAACGATCAGGCCTCAGGCCTCACTCTCCTAAAGTACTAGGTCTCCAGCTGAGGAAGACAAGCAGTTTGCCTTGCTTCCAGACTCTGAAAGGTAAACTCACAGATGCTTTTAACCCATAATCATTTTGGGGTTTCCCAGGTTTTACTATGACTCAAAGGCATGAGTCTACTGCCTGTTCCACCATGTGGATTTCAGTACAGATTACAAACAGTGTTAATGTTAACACAGCTAAAACTTTTACCTCTTTTTGTAAACAAAAAAATTCATATAAGCTTCAGAGAATCAACCTGGATCCGCCTCTCGAAGGTCAAGTGGACTCTAGACAAGCACTTCTAAGTTCCCCACCTGCCCTCCTGATGATGGGATCTCTCCCCCTTTCCCTGATCCTTGGGACTTTTCTCCACCAACTACTAGGACTGTGGGCTTGAAAGTTTTAAGTGTACACCCAATATAAAAACTTTCCCCTAACCTCCTTAACTTTACCTTTTGTCCCTAATTTATATCTGTTTCAGCAGATTTCCCATCAATGAAAGACTACAAACTACTCCAATATGGCCTGAATTTCCCTAGCCCCCGATGGTCCTGTGGAGCCTGGACAGTGAGTGAAACAACCTGCTCTTCCTGGCTTGGCCACCATTCCAGCTTTCTTGGGTCCCCAGAGGTGCTGGTGTCCCCAAACAACAGAAAGCAGTCTAAAGAGTACAACACCTTCACTCCTATCCCACCAGCCATCCTGTTTCCTCACCTCTTATAGTAAGCAAAAGGGTGGGATGTTAGTCAACTAAGAACCACCCACATTCCAGATGCTCCCCACCCTCACCACCACTGCTGTATTTTCCCTATGCTACATAGCCCCCTTCCCCACCACAAATCCCGCCATCATGACCTGGTCTGGCGCTGTTTCCATCCCCACTCAGAGGCAGCCATTCTGTGTTCTCCCAATAAGTCTCTTGCATTAGGTCTGTTGCATGGTGTGGTTTTTGTAGCATTCATTGGTCCCCATCATCAAGATACTCTTTCACCACAAAATCCTTTCACTACTGCCCACAGGCCAAACCCAGCCCACAATTTATACTTTTGTATGGCCTATGAGCTAAAGACTTTTTTTTCCAAAATATTTACAATAAATTTTGTGATAGGGAACACTAATTTTGAAATCCAATAAGCAAAATGTTAGCCCCTGACAGTGAGTCTATTTGGCCCTGGAGGGTAAGGATGGTCTGAGCCACCTGTTGGAGATCCTGGATGAACTTAGGTGAAAACTGATGGTAATAAGAGGCATGGTAAGAGTCTAGTGGTCTGATGGACGAGGCCACGAATGGTGGTTGTATTCGACCTGGGAGGGACACACAGCCAACATTCTCCAATGTGGCCAGACAGTGTTTTTCTGTAGCTGATAAGAAATTAGGACAGCCCAGATTTGTTCCATGGCATTTGCAGGACCAACGTGGGTAAGCTCTAAGTTTCTGGCTACTTTTTACATTAATCTTCCTTTTGGTCATAGAGAGCTACCCTGGACAGGTGTACGTAGGAAGAGGAGGAGAGAGCAAATTTAGATATCAAATCAGCAACTTGAGTCAGTTTGAAATGTTGAAACATGAGCATGGCTGAAAAGTAAGTATGGCATCCTCTACCAATGCTACCTGAAGAGAGAACTCGGGAAGGGAGTAGTGTTTGGGGACCTTTGTATGTTAGAAGGTGGGACAGGTGTTCAGGAGAGAAGACAGCAATAGGTGACCCCAAGGTTAACTTATTTGATTCATGTATAAGAAGTCTGACTGAGGCCAGAATTACATTCTTCTATATGAATTCATGGAGGTATAGCTTTAACAGCTTGTTAAACAAGCATTGTCTTTAAATCCTATCTTTCATAAACTGAATCCAGTGGACAGAAAGCCCAGAGATCAATTCTGGACTGGCCATCAAAGCATCCATAGCAAACAGTGTAGCAGTGGTGGCTGGTGGCCAGCAACTGGCAGAGACAGGAAAGAAAAAACAAAACCAATAAACGCAAACCACAGAAAGTTCACACTCAAAGAAGGCCAGTCAGAAACAAAACACGCAGTGGCCACCATCATTCATTCATACAGTCAACTGAGCCTGACTGATTTCCATCTTGTTGACAACAAAACTTGATACACCAGAAAACAGACAACAGAAGGACAAAACTTTTCAAACGACCAGAATCAGGTGGGTGGGCTCCATCTCACCTTTGCCCTGGATGAAAGGGTTTTGCAATTGAATGAGAGGGGAAGGGTGTTTGGCTACAGAGGGGCTTGGGGTGCACTGTACTCAGGAATCCACCTGGGAAGCCAGTGAGGGAGAAGGTGTGTCAGATTGTGTGGTTTGGAGGAGAAGGAGTGGGTGATGGCTGGTGAACCTAGGGTCAAGCGGATGGGGGGAGCAAAAGAAATAGAGGTTCCTACTAGGGGGTCCCTTCCCAACAAGGGGACCAGGCAGGGTGGTCCTCCTAGGAAGGAGTGGGTAAGGGGAATATCCCTAAAAATACAGCTGGTAGCTCTGTCCCCTACACTGACAACAGAGGAATGGGAAGAGTGGTGTCCCCCCAAAACTCTGTCAGGACCAAAACAGTGGCCTTGGTGTCCAGAAGGATGGAGACGGGTCGCAGTGCTACTGTGATGACTACCTGAGGCTCCCCGTCAGAGCAGTGGTGAGGCCCAGGGAGCCCGGGCCCCCTCAGTTATCCATGGACTGACCTAGGAGGTCAGCCGGGGTGATCTGGGCCTGATGTCCCCACTCCACGAGGGACATGCAGGCAGTCAACACCCCAATGCCTTTCTTTTCTTTTCTTTTTTATTTTATTTATTTTATTTTACAATACCATTCAGTTCTACATATCAGCCACGGGTTCCCCTATTCTCCCCCCACCCACCCCCTCCCCTTACCCCCAGCACACCCCCCATTCCCACCTCCTCCAGGGCAAAGCCTCCCCCAAGGACTGTGATCAACCTGGTAGACTGAGTCCAGGCAGGACCAGTCCCTTCCTCCCAGACTGAGCCAAGCGTCCCTGCATAAGCTCCAGGTTTCAAACAGCCAACTCATGCATTGAGCACAGGACTTGGTCACACTGCCTAGTTGCCTCCCAAACTGATCAAGCCAATCAACTGTCAAACCTATTCAGAGGGCCTGATCCAGCTGGGGGCCCCTCAGCTTTTGGTTCATAGTTCATGTGTTTCCATTCGTTTGGCTATTTTTTTTTCAATAATTGAGTAAAACCAAAATTTATTATAAGCCACAGTCGTCCTAGGGACCTCCATGCTATATATATAGCCTTCATGGTTCTATGGGTTGTGGTCTGATTTTTCTTTATTTTATATCTAGAATCCACTTATGAGTGAGTACATACCATGACTGTCTTCCTGGGTTTGGGTTACCTCACTCAGGATGATTTTTTTCTAGTTCCATCCATTTGCCTGCAAATTTCATGCTTTCATTGTTTTTCTCTGCTGAGTAGTACTCCATTGTGTATATGTACCACATTTTTTTCATCCATTCTTCCATTGATGGGCATCTAGGTTGTTTCCAGGTTCTGGCTATTACAAATAGTGCTGCTATGAACATAGCTGAGCATGTATCTTCCCAATGCCTTTCTTAACAGTATCTTGGATATAGTCCAGGTGGTTTACAGGGGTTAGGACAGGGTGAGGCCCAGTGACCCTACTGACTGGATTTGAATGGGCACCTGGAGATTCTCAGGTTTTGGGAGGCCAGGAGCCTGGACAGCTGCTAGGACTGGCTGGAAAGCCTGAGGCAGCATCAGATATTTTTGTTTTCAGGCTTTTTCATTTCTCTAATGGTATACCTTGAAGGCCATAGCTAAGACTTGCACGTATAGAGTCAGAGTTCCTTTCTCTGGACATTTAAGTTTGGCTGTAATATTAGGGAAACTCTGAAAGAAGTAGGTCACAAGGAATTGTTTTCATTCTGGGGTCTCAGGATCCAGACTGGTGTATTGTTAAGTGAGCCCTTGTAAATAGTTAGGGTTTGAGATGGGTTGTCCTGGATGACCTCAAGGATTTTTTTTTCATAATTTACCACTGTAAGGATGGCCTTGCAGAGACTGACCAGGAGCCAAGTTATAAATTGACTCCTAGCAAGGAAGCCCCCGGGGTATTGAAATTCTATTCTAGGTCCTGTAGTTGGAATTTTGGGGGAGAGGGGGGCTGCTAACCAGCTCCAAAATAAGGACACCTACCTTGCCTCTGGGCTTTTACCTTTCTTTGTTTCTGTATAGCTTTTCTTTCCTTCTTATTCCATGCCTGTCTGTGTAGTTAGGTGGCTGGTGCCTGGCATCCTCTCCTTTTCTCAATCCTCAATCTCTCTTCCCAGATTTCTCCTCCTATTTATTCTCTCTGCCTGCCAACACATCTTTGCATCATTAAACAAATGTTGCACAGCATAAATAAATGTAACATATTTTCAACTAATATTCCCCAACAGGGGTGTGGACCCTGACCAAGTCATCTATCCCAGCAACCTCCTGCAAAGGGAGAACTGTGGCCAGTTTAGACAGTGCAGGGAGAGGTAAAGGGGACATGTCTGCCCCATGACAGTGGACCAAGAAGCAGAAGGGCTGGCAGTGAGCTGAAAGTGGCACCTGAGAGGATTTGTTTGGATGGCCTATTGCTGAGGAGGGAGAAAGAGAGACTGAAGAGGCCAGAGAGAGAAGGGACTGTGGGGTGAGGCCAATAAGGGGGAGGCTCATTAGTATGATCAAAAATAGTGGAGGGATCCTCTAGTTTGGGCTAGTAGCTAGGACTTGTTTTTCCTTGGTTGGCTTATGCCATTTGGTCACTTTTAATCAAGATGGGAGTGAAGTCACATGGCAAAATTTCATCTCTTCCAACCCTAGCAAGATGGTTGTCTGCCACGTGGCTGCCCATCCTGGTGGGGGGACAGCAGCTAAGACATCAGCCATGTTTCCTGTAACTATGTATAGATTTTTAACCATCAATCCCAGAGTTTCAAATTTTAGGTTTAACCCCCTTGTTACAGATTTCACAGGTTTTTTTTTTTTTTTTTTGGTTTTTCGAGACAGGGTTTCTCTGTGTAGCTTTGAGCCTTTCCTGGAACTCACTTTGGAGACCAGGCTGGTCTTGAACTCACAGAGATCCGCCTGCCTCTGCCTCCCGAGTGCTGGGATTAAAGGCATGCGCCACCACCGCCCGGCTGATTTCACAGGTTTTTAATCATATCCAATATGCTTACAAATCTTGAGGTAAGATTTATACCTTAGCAAAAGTTTCAGAGAATTAAACCAAAACCAAAGAGATAAGATGAGGAGTAATAGTCCTCATTGGGAAAGGTCTATTCCTTTATTTTGTTTTGCTCTCCTTCCTCTGTCACATAGTCAGGTGGCTCACCTGACATGGGACAGAGATTTTGGAAGAAACTTTTAAACAAATATGCTTGGGTCTAGAGGAGGGGGAGCCGTACTCAACTCCAGAGCCAACTTTTTTTCTTTTCTTTTCTTCTTATTTTTTAATGTTAAATGCCATTTATTGAAGGAGGGAGGAGGTCTTAAATACAGGCTTACAGCACAATGGGAGAACCCCGGAGGGCAGAACTTCGCTACAAGTTTTACAATCTTGCATCTAAGCTGTTAACGCCCATTATGCAGGATACACAGATAAGGAACTTCCCTTAAGCATTCAGGAGGGTGAAACCTGGAAGGGAATTAGCATAGGGAGGATATCAAGGTCAAGGTCAGCAAGCAAGGCAACAGTTACCTAAAACGGGGCCTAGGGCCTTACAGGTCTCCCTTTTACTAATAAATGAGCTTCTGACTTAGGTTGCGTCATCAGCAGGTCATCTTACCCATCATGGAGACGACTGCCCAAGCCACACAGGTGCTCTGTCTTAGGTTGGTGAGCGCCCCCCCAGGCATTACCCGTCTTTGAATATTCGTTATTATACAGGCTCAGTCGTGTGTGAGCTGCAGAGTTAACTGCTGCCAAAGATCTCAAAGTGGCACTGGGCTTGCAATCTGTGTGTTCGACACAGAAAAGACCAACAGAGGTCCTATCCCACCCATAGCCAGTAGGCTAAAGGTAACTGAGCCATTCCCTTCCTTAACGAGCCTTACTGCAAATTGGAGTCCTTGTAAGATGGTATCCCAAAAGCAAATGGAACTTGAGTTTATAAAATTATAATTCTCAAAGCCAATCAAAATGTATATAACTATTGAATTAAATTTATCATGCCCAATAGAATGAAAGATTAATTAACTGTGGTAGCTACTTTTGCTGTCAGGGTCTCCACTGTGCTAGCTGTAGTAAGCAATTATGAAATGGTAATCCCAGAAACAGTAGCAGCAGTGGCCACCTCTGCTATAACAGCAACAACGGCAGTAGCAATGTCAAATTCTCTTCTGGAGTGTGTGGACATCCACTGGCATAGACACAACTCCAGGAACACCAACAGCCAAGGCCCATTTTTCTTGATCCCAGCACGACTTAAGCTGGCAGCTCTGCAAAAGAACAACTAAGAACCATAAAGAAAAAACAGGCAGCTCACAGGAGCAGAACTAATGGTCTTATAATGGCTACATTTAGGCTCACAAATTTTAAGGTATCTTCAAAGGGGGCTAACTGAATTTCAGGAGGCCAATTAATGTTGCACAGAGCCACTCCTGAAAAGTAGGTACCACACCAGCTTGAAGAGGATTTTGAAAATGAAAAGGCTTAGCTGGTATGCAACTGTTAACAAATGGAGATCAGTGACCTTCAGGGTTACCCTTAATCTCCAAGGTGTCTGGGTGACACATTCTCAAACATACTTGAAAAAGCAGTTACCATACATTACCTTTTGGAGAATCCAACCTCATGGCTACAATTCCTAGGCTTATGTTAATGCTTGCCAAAGCTGGCCATATTGGTATCAGAAGGGGAGAGTTTTTCACAAAGGCCCAATAGGTCTCTGCCATGTTGGGCTTCAGCAGCAGCCACAGGGCACACACAGCGCCCAGGAATCCAAAGAAGAACCTCATTGTCCTGAGGAAAGACATAAATAGAACCCCCGAGTCCACACCAACACCAGATCGGGTCTCCTCCAAGTGCCAGTAGAAAGATCCTTCCATCGCTCCAGAGGGTGATTTGCAACAGGAGCCCAGAGCCAAGTTTTAATTGAAGTGGGACAACATAAAACAATGGTCCAATGCCGCTCATCCCTAAAAGACACTGAATCCAGTGAGCTGAGAACAAAGACGGCTTAGAGACAGGAAAACTTTGAGCCCTGGCTATGGACAGTGGACACCGCAGGAGGAAGCCAAGAGATGCTCCAGTGAGCAAGGGATGTGCGCCGTGGGTGTGCACACACAGCTGGTCTTCTCCTTCGCTTTCTCTCCTCCTTCCTTCCCCTCCCTGCTTCCACTTTACAACAAACTTACAGATCCATCAATGATAACTTAAAAAAAACAGGGGGGAGACTAGGCAAAAACAAAAAAGGTTTGGAGTAGAGAAAAGAGAAATAGGGAATGGGGAATCTCTTTCCATTTCCCGATCGCTCACAGTATTTGTAAAGGTCCTGAATAACAATAGGATCTAGGGTGACATTAGGTGGCCCTTTGGATCGATTATCTAAGGGGTATCGAGGCCAAATTTGATTGCAAAGTGAATATATTTAGGGCCCTTCAGGTCACATGACAGGTGTAGAGACTGGAGGTTTTCTAAAGGCATCCAAGGGGGAGTGAGAGGGTATGGAAGACACCGTCCCATGGATGAGAGGGGACTGGGTGGGGGAGATGTCAATGCAACCTGTAGTCATGGACATCCCCAGGACTCATGGAGTATAGTCAGATTTTTCTTTGGACTGCCAGCTCATAAATAATGACACAGAGACTGTTTATTAGTAATGAAAGCTCAACCTTAGCTTAGGCTTGTCCCACTAGCTCTTATAAATTAAATTAACCTGCTTTTGTTAATCTACATTTTACCATGTGACCTTTTTACCTTCATTCTGTATGTTGGACTCCCTCCATGAATCGTTGACATCTCCATGCCTCGATTATCCCTCCTCCTTTCTCTCTCTGCCAGGAAGTCCTGCCTATACCTCCTGCCTAGCTATTGGCCATTCAGCTTTTTATTACACCAGTCCCAGCAGTACATCTTCACACAGTGTACAAATGTCCCACAACAAGGGAGGACCAGAGGAAGACACAAGCCATTTAGTGAGTCATCGCCAGGCTCAACAGAGGTCAGGGCCTTAGCCTGACTAAGCTGGAGAAGAGACTCTGCAGCTGGTAACAGGGCTTTTGTGGAGGCCGGAAGGTGAGGATGAAAACGAACTAGTGGGGAGGTGTGTCATCCACAGGAAAGGGTTTGAGAATGGAGTCACAGAAGCCAGGAGGGCCTAGAGGAGCTGTGGATCACAGGCAGCTCCAAAGGATGGCAGGGAAAGGGGACAGGAAGGGGTACGACAGCCTGGGTGTGCCTAAGGGAACTGCAGCATTGCAGCTCCAAGGGCGGGGTGGGGTCAGGTGAAGAGGGTCTTACAGACTGTGGCGAGGGGTACCTCCGCCTCCAAGAGTACCAAAGGGGGGCCAGACACTCAATGGTCACTTCCTCGGAGTCAGGGAAATGTTTACACTGACCACACAGGAAACTTACCTAATTGCTGCTGGTGGATGGGGTGCCTGTTGTGGTGGACCGGAGATGAGGGATGGGGTCCCCGTGCAGCTTAGACCCCAAGGGGCAACACAGGCACCAGGAAAGCCTACCCAAGTCACAAAACCAAAATAAGTGTTGCAGCTCTCGGGGGAAAGGTATCCTGGCAGTTGAGAGTCAAGGAACCCCACAAAGTCACACTGCACAGAAACCTCACACAAGAGATTCACTGGGAGGAAAGAACTCAGGAGGGAGCTGCCTCTGCTCAGGTGAGAAGCAGCAGAGAGCTGAGCAGAAGACAGGGCTTCTATAGGATTTCTTGCAGGGCCTGGGGAACAGAGCTTTCAAGGGTGGAGACTTCCAGGGTGAAGACTGGTAGGATTTCAAGTCCAGAGCTTGGGGAGAGCCCGGGGATTGGTGGGATTTCAAGTCTGAGCTCGGGCTTTTTACTCTGTAGGGCAGGGGCTGGGCCCAGCCATTAGGACAGTTAGAGTGTTCTGTGGGTAATAGCTGGTAGTTGGAGGTCCTCAGGGGAGGGGCCTGGCCACTCCATGCCTTGAGGGGCTTACATGGTGAGCTACACAGTATGAGCACTGGGAACCAGACTCAGGTACCCCCCTCACCATCCCCCCCACACAAGAGCAGAACATGCCCTTAACTTCTAAGTCCCCAGGAGCAGTTTTTATTTCAATCCCCACTGAGGAAAATGAGGCATTAAAGACCCCATATTCTGAAAGAAAAGTCTGGGTTTTGTGGAGTGTATGACTTCTGCCCATTCAGAGGCCTGGTGGAGCTCTCTGTCCGTTAGTCTGATGGAAGCCATAGCACCTTTTCTTTGGGGGTCAGCTTTAGCTCTCACTCCTGCATTCCTGTTCAGCACACTAATTTTGCAAGAGACGAAATATTATAATCTGATAGTCAAAAGAAGAGACATGGCCTATAATGTGTTTTTTCTGGCTAGGGCAACTGAGGCAGGAGGCAGTGACTGAAATCTCATGTAAGAATCTTACAACTGTCCTTCCAGAAGGGAATGTTAACGACACATCGCCATTGCCATAGGTTAGCTATCAGCTACGTTCTGCTCATTTGGTTGTCTTGACTATAGTTTCTAGAACTCTATTGCAGTTCTGCTTTGTGATCGTGATGGCCATGCCACATAGGAAGACTGATTTTGGACTATTTTGGATTTTAGACTTTTGGATTTGGCATGCTCAAACTGTTCATTTAGTTTGGCAACCTTCATCACAATCAATTTTAGAGTATTCTCAGCACCCTATAAAAGGAATGCCATACTCATTATATTCACCAGTAGTCAATTCCTATGTGCCCCAGTCCCTAAATAACTGCTCATCTACTTTTTGTCTTAATTAATTTGCTACTCCAGACATAGGAGCATAGGAGCATTTTCCATGTCATCTATCTGCACATGCTCAGGGCGGTCTTAATTTCCTTCCTTTACCCCCATTACATTTGTTTGTTGTGGGGTGTGCATGTGCTTGGGGGCACATACAGCACAGTGTGGTGTGGAGATCAGAGGACAGCTGTGGGTCTCAGCTCTCCCTCCACCCCATGGAACCCAGATCACCAGAGATGGTATCAGGTACCTTTAACCACTGGGCTATCTCAGCAGCCTCTTAATTTTCCTTGATGTTCTTTCAATATTTTAAAACAAGAACAAGAAAATTAATCCAGGAGTTTAAGCCTTATAATGTGTTGACTTCTCTACACCCATCCTACCCATCTTGAAATTTAGCTCACAGAGATGGCCCTATTGGTAGTTTCTTTTGACTGTTCTAAAACCACTAAGCTGGTACCCGGTTCACAGGGGTCCTAAACTTACCAGTTTGTGGCTTTTGACTTGCTGAGTTGTGACATGTCAGGAATCACCTAAAATATCCAACACACTTTGTTGACAATATGAAATGGGCGGATGAAGTAACAGAAAGAAGTACCTATGCAATGCCCCCTTGAGAAATACGGCATACTATTTAAACAGTCATCTTATCATTTTTCCAGAACATTCTTTGGTGCTGCTTGGCCCCATCAATTAATTATTTGCTTTCATTATTGAAACAGGGCCTCTGACTGGAAACTACCAGATTGCCTTGCTTGTTATAGTAATTAGTTATAATGAGTTCTAATGAGCCCTTGGCTTCTTTCTCTGCTTGCTAAAGAACTATAGGATTTCAATTATCTCTTCTATTGTTCTAGATCTCTATTGCTGCACAACTAACTACCCTAAAAATCATTGGCTTAAAGCAACAATAACCATGGGTTGGGGGTTTAGCTCAGTGGTAGAGTGCTTGCCTAGCAAGTGCAAGGCTCTGGGTTCGGTCCTCGGCTCTGGGGGGAAAAAAAGTAACAATAACCATCATGTGCCATTTTATGACTTTAATGAGTCAAGAATTCAGGAAGAGCTCCAGTGTGTCGTTTTGGCTTAGGATCTGTATAATTGTTTTTCTTGTTGGAATGAGAATTTATTTTGGCACATGGTGTAAAGGTATGTTGTCCACCATGGCAGTGAACACTCAGTAGTTAGCACAGCTCAAGTCTGTTTCTTGTTACTTCCTCACTTTGCAAAGTAACAGGAGCAGAAAGTAGAGAAGCAAGCTCTGCCCTCCCCAGACCACCTCTTCCATATAGGTCCCAGCACCCAAAGGTTCCATAACCGAAAACAGCACCACCAGCCATGGGTCAAGGTCCCAGCACATGGGCTTTGTGGGGGACACTTCACACCCAACCATAGCAGGGTTTGTCACGCAGTCAGACATGGTAGTCCAAGGAAAAGAAGCAGTGGAACGTGGCTGCCATGGCCGAGCATCTCTCCCTCTCCACACGGGCAACTTTCCGCGTGGCTTTTCTACACAGGTTAGTTGTGCTTCCTCACAGCGCAGCCGAAACAGGATAATAGTGCTTCTCACACAGGCTCAAGGCTCTAAGGCAGGGTCCAGATGAAGCAGAAAAGAAAGACAGTAACGTTATAGTGATGTGGGAAGGAAAAGGAGGCCCTCATCCTGGAGTATGGCTGAAGAATTTCACCAGCTAGGAAGCAAGACTTGCAGTGCAGTTAACATTAGCTGTAATGAACTGGGCTTAGGGCATGAATGTACGTAACCTTGGGCCAGGCCTCATTCCCCTCACAGACATTTTTTGAGACTCTTAGCCGAGACTTTGTTAATAGCGAAGCTACTCACTGCCCTGCGAATCTCTGTGAGTTTGAGGCCAGCCTGGGCTACAGAGTGAGTTCCAGGAAAGGCACAAAACTACACAGAGAAACCCTGTCTCGAAAAACCAAAAAAAAAAAAAAGACAATCTTTCTCCTCCCTGTACCTCCTTATTTTTCCCCACTCCCATGATCCCCTTTAAATGTTCAAAAATGTAAGATTTAAGCTTTGAGAACTTGGTTATGTGTTCTATAAACAGTTCTTATCCGAGGCCTACATGTTCCCTGCTGTTCTGTGCTGCTCTGTCTACTTCCTGTTTGGTTGACTTTCATTTCCTGTGCTCTGTCAAAAGGCCTGGTCAAAGTTGTAAACTTCCATTATGACGTAGGAACTATGTTCTATATTCAAATCTGCCAGCCGTCTTGGGCAACAGCAGGAGTATACTAACTGCTAATGTAATACAGGAAGTGAAATTTAAATTCTGTCCCTTTCGTTGGCATTGTAGTGTTTGGCTTTGCTTTATTTTATTTTGTTGACACTGGGTCTCACTCTGTAGCCCAGACTGGCCTGGAATACTGTGTGGCCAAGAATGGCCTTGGACTGTAGCTTTTCCCCTGCTTCAGCCTCTCAAGTGTGGAATTACAGGTGTTAGACACCATTTAGGTCTGTCTTAATAGAGACAGAGTTTGTCATGTGTGGTGGATGGGACACACTACAATCCCAGCCTTGGGATATGGAGACATGAGGATCAGGAGTTCAGGCCAGCCTCAGTACATAACAAGTTTGAACCAGCATGTGCTGAGATTCTGTCTTTAAAAAAAAAAATGATAGAAAGTGGGGCCATAATAGCTCACATCTTGAATCCCAGCACTCAGGAGACAGAGGTAGGCAGATCTCTGAGTTTGAGGCCAGCCTGGGATACACAAAGAAGCCTTGTCTCAGGGGAAAAAAAGATTAAAAAAGAAAGCAAGAATTTAATGTCCAGTTTAAGGAAATATATGTTTTAGAGGAGACCATGTCCTGGGAGTCAGGTCTCAGTAAATTGCCTGTTCTAGGCTATTAGCTAGACCACTGGAGATCCAGCCCAAAGGTTGTTATATGACCTCCACACATGCCATGACACATACATGCATGTGAAATAATAAATTAAATTTAAATGTAAAAACCCTCAGATTCAGGCCTGGAGAGATGGCTCAGCAGTTAAGAGCACTGGCTGCTCTTCCAGAGGACCCGGGTTCAATTCCCAGCATCCACATGGCATGGCTTAATTGCATCTAACTCCAGTTTTAAAGGGATTTGAGACCTTCACACAGACATACATTCAGAAAAAACATGAATGCACATGAAATAAAAATTATTTTAAAAAACAGATTCTTCCCAGATTTTTTTTCTGCTCTGAAGTCTCAAGCATGTTGGTTTTATATTTAGCTAGTGATCTTAAGAAGGCTTTTACAGTCTGTCATACCAGATACAGTAACGTCCAATGAACTACTTGGTGTCATTTTTTTATGAGAAAAAACTAACCTCTTAGCCTATGCTATTATAACATAATATCTGAGGATAGGAAATTAAAAAAAAAAAGAGACAAGACATTGTTTTCTCCCAGTGCTGGAGACTGGCCTCTGTGGAGGACCATGTTGCTGCATCATCACGGGCAGAAGGCAGAATGGCAAGAGGCCAAAAGAACGAACCCCTTAGCACTCCAGCCCTTCCCAAAGGGCTCCAACCCATCCCTGAGAGCTTGACCTCGTGCCTTCCCAAAGAGATCTAATCCATTCCTGAGAGCCTTACCTCATGGCATAATCACCTTTGAAGACCTCAACCTGCATTGTTTTCATTGTGTACAGAATAACTGGAAAAAGCAACTGAAGGACTGGAAGGCCTACCTCGGCCAGTAGGTGGGGGTTAAGGTCCGTCATGGCAGTGAGTGTATCCAGGTGGGGGTTAAGGCAGTGAGTGTATCAGGGCAGCTGGTCACAGCATCTGGAGTCAGGAAGCAGAGCCAGACAAAGGCTGCAGCTCTGCTTGCTTTCGCTTTGTGGTTTTATTCAATCTGGGATCCCAGCCCATAGAATGGAGCTACTCAGGGTCTGTCTTCTCTTCTCAAATCAGGGTACATCTTCTTATCCCAATTAGCCCGATCTATTATAGAAACTCCCTCACAGACATGCTCAGAGGTTGGCCTCTTAGGTGACTCTAGATCCAGTCAAGTCTTAGTATTGTCACATTGGAGATTAGGTTTTCAGCACATGAATTGGGGGGAACACATTTAAACCATGAAAAAAACCCTATTCCAGAGTTCCATGTCAAATTTACCCTCATGGTGCTGGGTCGCAGACAGGACATCTATATCACACCCTTTTCGCAGATGCTCAGGGATGATCTTGGAAGAGGGGACAGAAATACTGTATGGACCAAAGGTCAAGAAGGGCTGGAGCAAAACAGTGTCTTCTGGACATGGAGGGTCACTATACTCATGAACTCAGCAGCTGGGCTTGCCTATAAGACCTGCACAAAACCAATTCAGTTAACAATCCATTTTTTGGGAGGAGCCTCATGAGCCCCCCACCCCTAGCTGAGGAGCTACTGAGAGCTGAGAGCTTCTGGGGGAGGAAGAATCCATTTTCTCTAAAAGTGTGGCCCGTGGTAGTTTGACCACATTTCATATGCCAGTAGATGGCCTCACAGCCGTGAGCATTTGGGCAGCACAAAGTGAACCTGGTGATTTTTTTTAAGGTCACGAGGTTGGGTGGGGCTGGGGAATGATCTGGAAGGAGTGAGAGGCCAATATGATCAAAAGACATGGTCTGCATGAACAAAATTCTCAATGAATGAATAAAACAATTACATTTTAGAAGTCTCTTCATGTTACATTCATTAGAATTTACTTTTTGTCCATTCCTAAACCACCCAGCCTCCGGATCAACAATAGGCCTAGCATATGGTAACTGCAGTGGGACTATGAACTACCCAAACAAAAGCTAGGTCTGTTAGAAAGGAGGCAGAGAATGGATGGGTAGACAAGCGTCTTCCCATGTCTGGACTTATCCCGATAAAAAGGCCGGGTTCCTCCTCTCCCAGAATCCTAGATCACCACCAAATAGCACCACAGTCAATAAATTTCTCAAAGAAACCCAGAAGTTCTCTTTACCGTGTCTCCCAAAATAAGTCTTCACTCAAGAATCTGGTCTGGGAGAGGCTGGAGAGATGGCTCAGAGGTTAAGAGCACTGACTGTTCTTCCAGAGGTCCTGAGTTCAATTCCCAGCAACCACATGGTGGCTCACAACCATCTGTAATGAGATCTGGTGCCCTCTTCTGGCTTGCAGGAATACATGCAAGCAGAACACTGTAATTCCAGCACTCGGGAGGCAGAGCCAGGTGGATCTCTGTGAGTTCGAGGCCAGCCTGGGCTACCAAGTGAGTTCCAGGAAAGGCACAAAGCTACACAGAGAAACCCTGTCTCGAAAAACCAAAAAAAAAAAAAAAAAAAAAGAATCTGGTCTCTTCTCGCCGCTACCATTACAGCCCTTTCCTCCTAGCTGTACTGTTTCCAGTCTTACTCTCCCAGTCCACACCCAACATGGCTGAAAAGGTGAGCTTCCCCTCAGGGATCAACTGTGTCTTCACTAGAGGTGGATCCTGGAAAAATGGAGTTATACGCCATCAGTACTGCCCATTTTCTCCAGCATGAGTGAACCATGTGGAGAATTCTATGGCTACAGAAGTGTTTGAGAGGTCTGGTATTAAAGGGCACTCACGAGATAGATGGGACGTGAGCGTACTGGAAGAAATGCAATGGTGTGTATTGCAAGCAGCAGCTCGATGATCTGGGGCCACAGCCCCTAGAAACTGTGTTCATGACGAACTTAGAGAGACTAAGCACAAATGAGACCTACATGACAAAGTGTCGTACGCTGTGTGACAGAGTGAAGAAACTCTGTGCTAAATAAAACACCCTGCTCCACTGCCTTGTGTCCATCCCAGGACTAACCTTCTTAGTGGTTATATTCATAATCCCACTAGAAAGTAAGACACTTAATGCTGGGACATGATTTCTCTTCACGCTTACACAATGTTTGGTGTGTAGTGCGTACTTAATCATGGACTGATTCAACACACAATTATTGTTTGATTTTCACTTATATATTCATAATCCTAGACCACTTACAAAATTAATGTGACTAAGATAAAAATGTATTCATTTCATTAAGTAAATCTAGGGATATAAAGGTATACTTATCAATTACACTATTACTTCAAGCAAGCACTAAATAACACTAAAGGTCTATGTAAGCACGGTGCTACACATGAGTATTTCCAGTGCTTGGGAGGGCAGGCAGGAGGAGGCAGGAGGATTAAGACTTTGAGGCCAGTCTGAAATACAATGAAACATTGGCTCTAATAAATAAATATGTTTACTGTGAAAATGAAAATTCTATCTGGAATATGAAAAAAATAGATTTTTATTGTTAGGTGAAAGTTATACTTGTCTTCAATTTCAGTTACATTAGATATCTAAATACAAGTCTTTCATTTTTAGCCAACAATTTAGAAAGCTCAACCTCCAGTTCAGGATTTTCCATTCTTCCTATCTTCTCACTCTGTGGTCATTCAAAACCTTTGATCTGAGAGGACATTCCAGCCGCAGAATATTCTCCGTCTCCTAGAAAAGTTACTCTCTTTTGCTGTGGGACGGTCTGTATGTCAAATTGCTCTGATTGATCAATAAATAAAACACTGGTTGGCCAGTGGCCAGGCAGGAAGTAGGTGGGACAAGGAGAGAGGAGAATTCTGGGAGGCGGAAGGCTGAGGCGGGGAGACACTGCAGCCGCCACCATGACCAGCAGCATGTGAAGACGCCGGTAAGCCACCAGCCACGTGGCAAGGTATAGATTTATGGAAATGGTTAATTTAAGATAGAAGAACAGTTAGCAAGAAGCCTGCCACGGCCATACAGTTTGTAAGCAATATAAGTCTCTGTGTTTACTTGGTTGGGTCTGAGCGGCTGTGGGACTGGCGGGTGACAAAGATTTGTCCTGACTGTGGGCAAGGCAGAAAAACTCAAGCTACACTCTTTTAGAGTACTTCCCTTTTAGAGCTCAGTATAAACTCTCTGTAGCACAGCAGCAAGTGTAAAACATAAAATACCATGTGGAAAGAATATGTACACACTACATTCATGATTTTTTAAGTTATCTGTTCTAGAAACTTCAAGAGACATGACACTGAGACCTGAGAGCTGGCTTAACAGTTAAGAGTGCTTACTGCTCTTCAGAGGACCCAGGTTTGGTTCCAACACCCACACAACCTCCAGCAGCTCCAGTTCTAGGGTACCTAATACCCTCTTCTGGTCTCCGAAGTCGCCTGCATGCATGTGATGCACAGACATACAATCAGGTACACACATATACAAAACACAAATGAACCTTAAAAAAATGTGATACCCCAAACCATGTTAAGAAGATGGAAGAAACAGCCATCCCTCTAATGAGACACATATGTATATGCCCAGAAACCCCCTTCCTCGATGCTTCCAAACCCGCTCTGCCGACGCATCAGCTTTCTGAGCTCTCAGAAATTATAAACCTTCTTTTCCCTGTAAACTGGAGGTCCCATAGAAAAAGAAAAGTCACACTTGTGTTAAAAATTCTACCCTGAAGGCTCAGGGGGCGGTGGCGCACACCTTTAATCCCAGCACTCGGGAGGCAAAGCCAGGCAGATCTCTGTGAGTTTGAGTCCAGCCTGGGCTACAGAGTGAGTTCCAGGACAGGCACCAAAACTACACAGAGAAACTCTGTCTTGAAAAACAAAAACAAAACAAAACAAAAAAATTCTACCATGCAAAGACTGAACTTAGTAACAATGTCCAGTTAGCATGTTACAAAAAAAAAAAAAAAGCCAAATTATCTTGGGTTATTTTAGTCTTCTTAAAAAGATACATTAATTCATTTCCCACACCTGTGTCCAACCTAACATCCTTGCAACTGTCAAAAACTTTAAAATGCATCTTTAGCAGACCCCTAGCTAGCTTCTACCAACCCAAAAGCTAATAACTTCATCAACTGGTACCTGAGACTTAACAGCTCCCATTCTGCAACCAACAGAGTAGATATTGACAAAGCACCTAAGGCATGGCATGTGTCCTCGATTGTAAGAGCTGGACTGAACAGTGAGGCATTCAGGCATAGTGGCACATGCTGCACCACAAGTTCAAGGTCAGCTTGGGCCACAGTTCAAGTCTAGTTATGTAGCAAGACTCTGTGCAGGGAGTGGAGAGAGGGAGAGACTCATGAGTAAATGATGTGGAGTTATTTCTATCAACAAATATCAGAGACATCATTTGACTTTATTACTACCAATTCTGAAAAATAAAATGACTGGATCTCATGTTTCAGAAACCTCAGATGTTATTCCTGTTATAGAAATCACGTTACCACCCTGTGCCATACTTGCAAGCAGTGCTGTACACACAAAACTGTCTTAACCCTCTAGGACTTACCTAGTATAGTCATACAGACTGAAAAGAGAGAAGTTTCTGGGTGGCTTGTGACTGCCTTTAGGAGTTCTCATGTACTCAGATTTCATTTCTCTGGGACTTTACTGACCTAATGTTTCACTTCCTTTAAAATAGGTGAGTGGGGAAGCTTCCTCAGGGCTGTCTCACCTTCGGGATTGTCCCTCCCCTACAGTTTATGTTACAATCTTTGTTGGACAGGAGAAATTACAGACAAAACTGATGGCAAGATTTGGGTGAGGCCACCTATTGGTGAAATTATTAAGGCCACTCCACGTAGTTAAAAGGAAGATTTATTTAGTGGGTGACTTACAAATGAAGGAATAGGTAGATTGCGGGGTCTGGGGAAGATGTATCGCAGTCCAGCGGTGTTCTCTGGAGTTCTGCTTAGTCAACCTCCACCGTCTAGGGTCCAGGAACCGAGAGAGCGCTCGCCCATCCAGGTCTCGGGTCTCCAGATGCCTCCCTTGGCCCCACCTCGTGGGCGTGACAGTTGCCAGAGTCTCAATAGGGGTTGGAACTTCCAGATCCAAGCTGGAATGGCTACCCACTACATCTCCCCCTTTTTGTCTAAATAAGAAGGTTCTAAACTAGTACAAGACTATATACAAAGGAATGGTTATCAAATATTGTCCAGGAATAATGAGGGATAATGACCTAGATGGAACTACAACCAATGCAAACAATATCAAGCGAGAAACACATACTAAAATCCAGAGAAGTATAGGGCATAGGTAAATGGCATGTTATAAAGATCATGCCAAAAGGTGTCCTATCCTAAAGAACCTGAATCTAATAATATCTTCTATCTAAGATATTATATATACTAAGTTGTAACTATAACTGCTAGTCTTCAATCCCATCAAAGACCTGAGAAGGAACATAATGGTACCTGAGAAATGGAAGATGGATTCAAGCAACTTTTGGGAGTCTTGCAAGAGTAGACCAAGACAGCTGGCAGCCTGGACAGTCACCTAATGTTTCTCAGCATTGTTGGTGCATTTAAATTGGCTACAGGCCTAGAGTATCTGACAGACCATTTTCACAAGCAGGAATTCTGAAAGACCATCTTACCCTGTCTTGGCAGAGTACAGTGGTCGCTTTCCTTGTGTCCTGCTTGTCCAGGAAGGACAGCATTGCATTTGTACTGTCAGCTGTCAAGGCAAGGGCAGTTCTCAGGTAGTATTATACCCTTCTGAGGTCTTTGATGTGGTTAAGGACTAGATACTTACAATTTTCCTTAGTTATGATAAAAGATAAGTTACATTTAAAACCTTAAACTCACAAATATAAGATAGATAGGATATCTTCTTTAATATTGTAACTGTAATTCTTGCTTGATAATTGTTTTGTTGTATGTAATTTTACCATGTTAAAGTTAAAACCTCCCTTTTTTAAAAAAAAGAAGAAGAAGAAAGGGGGAAGTGCTGTGGATATCGCTCTATATAAATAAAACACTGATGGCCAGTGACCAGACAGGAAGTATAGGCGAGACTCTCTCTCTAACACTAACCAATATAAGCAGAGTACTAAACACTACAATGTCATGTCATGGTCACCAGCCCAAGACTTTAATTTTCTTTGGATGCTTCTTAATATGTTTAAATTTTTTTCTAAGCTCCAGAAACCAGCTTAAATCCATCTGGACAGTTCAGATCTACTTCAGATAAGTGCCAAACCCAAACCTTTCCTGGTCTCAGGACTCTCTCTCACACCCTGGGAAACCCACCCCCAAAGGAAAAAATATAATAATAATAATAATAATATTAATAATAATAATTCTTTTTTCTAAGCTCTCCTCTGTCTCACCAGCATCCTGTCAGACACAAGCAGCCAGAGTCCCAGGCCAGGTAAGATGGACAGCTCCAGGGCAGCAGTCAATAGCCCTCCATCCCAGGACACCTGTCTACCTCAGAAGCCCCCTACCTGCCTGCCCCCGCCAAGAGTCAAACCACAACCGCCAAGTAAGCTGGAAGCAGTTTTTCTGGGAGAAACAATGCCCCTATTCCTGTTCATCTGCTTTTTTATAATAAACAAAAAGTCTGGGATGTTAGGATTCTGCCACTCCAGCTATATGACCGCACATGCGCAGTTCAGTAGCCAAGGGCCTTCCGTCTTACGTCATCCATGCACTGTGTGATTACATAATGCACACGGCGTGGTCACGCATTCTGTGCATGTGTGGCGTAGCTCACATGCTGTAAGCCCACCTGCGCATGTGCAGGGGAATCCTTAAAAAGCCGGACACAGACTCCTCCCCTCTCTTCTGCTCTTCCCCCATCACTCTCTCTCTGCACATGTCTCTTCCCAGACCTGGTTACTCTTTTCTGTCCGTCCCCCCTCCCCCAACTCCTAATAAAGCTCTGATACTGGGTTTTGTCGTGCCTTGTGCCTTGTGACCTTTCTTGAACAGTAACCAGTGCTGTGTATTTAAAAACAACACAGAGTCTCATGTAATCTAAGCAACCCCAGATTTTTAGTCGCCACAGATGACCTCAGACTCCTGAACCTCCTGCCTCCACCTCCCAAGTGCTTACATTACAGGGTTGGGATAACACACCAGTTAACAATTATTTTAAAGTAAGTTTCTTTGTCATTTGTTATAAGTAAAATGTTTGATTTACAAACTTCTTTGTATATCTAGACACAATAAGACCCCGTCTCAAAAAAAAAAAAAAAAAAAAAGAGCAGCTCTCCCCCACGAAACAAACCAAAGTACTCTGTTGTTAATGAATTTTCTCCTTATTTCCCTCTTTTTCCTAATATATACCCATATTAGTCAAATGTAGCAACTGAAAAACAGATAGAAATTTGGTTTTGGGTTGTCTGGTCTATGGTAAGGTCTCATGGTAAGCCTATGGAGTAGCTATTGTATTATAACCTCGTTTACAGATGAGCAAAGAAGTAAGATGACATCCTCAAATGTCCCACAGTTAACAATCTCCATCTCACACAGATCCAAAGTGAGTTTGCAAAGCAAGGGCCTTTCATGTAGACAAAGGTAACTCAAGAGACATTTTTCACAGTTTCCATTATGTATTAATGCCTGACTTTTGTCTGACTTTTTATTTACTCAGCAGTCTTGTAACTTCCTTTGAAAACAGTTTGGACCCAGAGAGGAGTGCTTCAGGACTAGAACATGAACTGCATATTCTGCTCGCAAACAGAGCTTCTGACCAAACAGAGATGCTCTCAGCTCTCAACTGATACTGGAAAAGAGATGTTATCTAGTTCAGGTGTCAGGAAGCATGGAAGTATGGCCTGCCCTCTCCTCTCAACTCCTTCATCGATTCGGACTCCTTGGTAGACAGTGGTTAACCTGGTGCTCCCCAGTTACCTCCAAGACCTTTCCCTAGCCCACCTGGCCTGACCCTTCCATTTATTCTCCATTACCACAGTTACCAGCTGTGTCTTAAGTTTTACATGCATTCCATAGTGGTAAAAATTGATAGATACTATTACTACAATTTTCATTGCTCATAAAATGTTTTCTTTTGTTTATAACAAAGAGATAGCAATAAAATTTTATTGTCAATACTGTTACTGCAATTTTTATGGCTTTAAAACATAAAAACACTAAATAATATTTCTAAACATAAAAATTATTAGAAGATGGTCTCTGGAAATTATTGACTATTATGCATGCCTCTAGTCTAAAGCAAAGCTTCTCAAGTTGAGTTCTGAAGGACAAAATTCCTAAGAAGTCAAGAAATAAGCTGTAAATTCTAGGGCTGTTCCCCTATCTACTGATTCAGAATATCTGAGAGTGGGACCAAGGAATCTGCATATATAGTAACTTCCCAGACTGATTATAATGACCACCAAAATTATAAACCAGTTTCAAACCATCGTGGATATTTGGGAAACCTGTGACCAAGCTGCTGGCTGTCACAGTGATACACGGTTATCCTTCCCTCCTTCAGAGCTGGGTGCTAAAGGCTGCTACACGCTCTGCAGGGGCTTTCCAGTGCAGCAAGCACCGTGAGAGTCTCCCGACTTCCCACTCTCTCACCATTCCCATTCATGAAGGTGGGAAGACTTTTATGATAAACACAGCATTGAACACAGCTCCCTTTACACACAAAGCAGCACATTTTTGTATGTGGGCTTAATATATATATATACAGAGAATTTCCCAGGAATTCAAACATTTCAGAAAGATTTGAAGGTGTGACTATTGCAAATCCAATATAACATACTAGTGTTGGCTGCAATTGCATCAAAGTTGGCTTTACTTGTTATTTATTTGTGTTGAGACAGGGCATCCAAAGGTAGCTGACTAGCCTCAAACTCTTGGCAATGCTGCTGCCTCAGCCTCCTAAATGATGGAATTACTGATGTCAGCCAACATGCGTGACTCAATGTTATTTTTTTTAAATTAACTTCTGTTTATTCCTCCTTCATACTGCTGTTAGAGCATTACCTTGACTTATTCAAAAGAATATATTTAAGATAGATTTCACTTCAGGTAAGTAAAAGGCATATCAGATGCATTTGTTATTGAACAATGGGCACTGCCCTGATAAGGTGGAGGGGAAATGTTTTTGAACTAATGAACATGCCTTAAACATATAAAATAATACTTTTGCCAGAGTCTCACCATGTAGCTCTGGCTTGTCTGGAACTTGCTATGTAGACCCAGGCTGGCCTCAGACTCACAGAGATCTGCCTGCCTCTGTCTGCCAAGTGCTGGGACACACACACACACACACACACACACACACACACACCCCACACCACACACCCCTCCTAATTCTTAATAACACAGCAGTGAAGAATTCATAATTCAAGACACTGACAAATCTAAGTAGCAAATAGATGTCTTCTGGGTCTATGACTCCAGATAAGATATCAAAAGAATAAAAAGTAAAATTGTTCCGTAAGATTTTTGTTAAAAGGACAAAAGACATCACTGCCATCAAACTGAAGAGATGTTATTATAACCAAGTTTCATAATAGAGTAAATTATAGACTGCCATAGGCTCAGAACTATAGTGCAGACTTTGCTGAAAACAATGAGTGTGTGGAGGGGTCACAGCTAGGAAGTGATTACTTGGCAATACTGAAATTTTCAATGCATAAACATGGCATGTCTCCAGTACAAAGTGTTCTAGGGAAAGGGAGAAGAACAAAAGCAGATAAATAAGAAACAGCCTTGTTTATACATCTTAGGGGGCATAAAGCATTTCAAAAAGGTGTAAAATACAAGACGTGAGGCTGAGGAAGGAGGTAGTGGCTAGATTACGGAGGAGCTTGGACCCAAGCACGGTCTTAAATCACAAAGGTGGTATGACCTGATGTGCATTCACACAGGTAACTCAGGCAGCAATAGATTTGACTTGATTTTTAAAGAGGACAGAAATAAAAATACTTAGAACATTCCAGTTGTTCAGATGAGACATCACAAGACTTCCCAATGACAGTGGCAGTCAAAATGAAGAAGAGGGCTACTGTCATAGCTCAGTGGCAGGCTTAGCATGTTTCCAGATGGGTCTAACCTGAAGTCCAAGGGCCATATGTGCCCCAGGATAGCTATGGTACAACCAAACACAAAATCATGAACACTTAAAACAGTATGAGATTTTTTTTTTTTTTGCAACTTAACTATGATGTTCTCAGGTATGAACTTTGTAGGTGACAATGTATCATAACAATATCAAAAGACTGAACATTCCTTCAGGCCTTAAGTGCAATCCATAGCAACAGAAGAAAAAAAAAAAAGAATCATCGCAATAGAACGTATGATGAATGGAGGTTGTAGGGTAGGCTGGAAGTGACAGGTGAGTCAAACATGGCTCCCAGGCTGGAGAGACATCTCAGTGAGTAAAGTGCTTGCTGAGTGAGCATGAGGGGCTGAGTTCAGCCCCCCCCCCAAGAACCCACATAAAGGCCAGGTCTGGTAGTGCAAGTCTGTAATTGCAGTGCTCCTGAGTGACTTATCCTTGTGCCTTCAGCCAGAGCAAAGGATACAGACCCCAACCAAACATAAGACACCAGTCCTTTATCCTATGTTCAAAGCAGTGGTTCTCAACCTGTAGGTCACGACCCCCTTGGGGTCAGCATGCCAGATATTTACATTATGATTCATAACAGTAGCAAAATTACAGTTATGAAGTAGCAACGAAAATAATGTTATGGTTGGGGATCACCACAGCATGAGGAGCTGTATTAAAGGGTCACAGCATTAAGAAGGGTGAGGACCAGGTCTAAAGCCTTGTAGAACCAAGTGAGAAGTCCATGCTTTCTAGCAAAGGCAACTCAGTTCCTTTCTCGTGACAGCACAGGTCTGCCTGTTCTACACCACTTGGGCTCTAAAGCTCCACCCGTCATCACCACCCTCCCTCACCGCCTAGTCCATCCTTACACAGCACAGTGACTGTCTCCTGGGACGAAAACCTCCCCGCCAGGGACCGCCAGCACTTACTGAGATCCTGTTTGTTCGCCTCCTCTCCTCCTTCCGTGTTACTCCGTAGCACAGACTGACCTCAGACTCATAACCATCCTCCTGCTTCACTCTCCCAGGTGTTAGGATTATAGCTAAGAGCCAGCATTGGTTCTCACTTTTCCTTACCAATGTCTGTTTCTCTGGAAACTATGGCAGTGTGGACTGCCCTAGTGCACAGTAATAGGAAGGCAGACTGTGCCCAGCCCACATAAATCTTTCACTTGTGATCTTCTGCTCTCCCCTGGCAAGGCAGCCTTAAAGGTGTCGCTTATTTGTTATGGGCATTTGTTATGGCATCTGTGCTTTACCCTGAAGCACCACCATTAGTAGGCAGCAGGTAACTGCTAGGTACCTGCCCCCCTCTGGGCATGGCCAATGGGGAGACCACTTAAGACCTGGGATGAGTACATGCTTGCTCTCTTGACCACCTCGTGGTCTTGGATGCTGGATGCTGGTGCTGCGGATCAAGGCAGAGTTCTCCAGGGAACTGCATTGGACCTCACTCCGCCTCTCCTGGATTCAACCAACTCCTTTATGCTTGTTGTGAGTTAATCCCAAATAAATTCCTTTGATTATCAAATAGACTCCGTGGAATTTCCCCATTATGGCCATGTATGTCAGAAACATGGACACGTTTGTGTCTTTCTATAATGCTGGGATGTACAAAGTAAAAATAAATTCACAGCTTACATCAGTTTTGTTGATTATGGTTTCCCAAGTAGTCTCCAGTTGCCCATTGGAGACCAGAATTTCTTTTATTTTAATCTTAGTTATTAGCATTAACTCTCAGGTCAGTTCACACAATACATACATGTATGTGTGTGTATCCATGCATATATGTAGCAGGTTAAACAATGTCTAAGAAAGGGTAAAAGAAGCTACAGAGTTCAGTGGCTTTCCTGATGGAAAGCATCCACAGGCACAAGGAAGAATCTGCAGGAGATTGGGCAAGAAGTCTGAAAAACTGCAGGCATCCAGCTGTTCAAACACAGAGCTGTTCAGGTGCAGAAACGTCAAATGGCAGTCCAAGTGACAGGGTCAGTTTGATGTGAGCTGAGTGTCACCTGCAGGAGGCAGTCTCCTAATATCACCTAGGCTAGCCTTGAACTTCAGATCCTCTGGCATCAGCCTGCCCAGTCCTGGGATTACTGAAAAGTGCTATTCCACCCAGTTTAATTACCACTATTTTACCAAAATTGAGTTCATTAAAAAAAATCCTCAGCTGAGGCTTTGCTGTCCCCCCATGTGAGGACTTACCCTTTTGGAGGAGGGAATAGGGAGTGGGGTGGGGGGACGGGGAGGGAGGGAAGTGGGAGGAAGGATGAGGGGGGATCTGTGGTTGGCACGTAAAATGAGTATTTTTTTTAAATTAAAAAAAAGTACTCAGCTGTTTCAATTTTGCCAGCTGGCCTGACATCAAATATCTGACACTATCGCAAAGCAGGGTCTCATCCCCGTCACTGCACCAGCACAGCGGCAGCGCAGCTAACAGTTTAATGCAGCAGCCAGGGTAAAATCCAAAATGTAGGCACACACCAACTGCATGGTTAAGACCGTCCTATAGCCGGGCGGTGGTGGCGCACGCCTTTGATCCCAGCACTCGGGAGGCAGAGCCAGGAGGATCTCTGTGAGTTCGAGGCCAGCCTGGGCTACAGAGTGAGTTCTGGGAGGGGGGGGGAAGGATTGTCCAATAGTTCAAATATCACTTCCACAGAGTATCCCTTCTAGAGAACCCAGGCAATTTCTATTACTCCAGCCGCCTTATTTTCTTTATAGAAATAAAGTAACAAAAACATTCCTGGATGTTTGTTTTTTGAGACAGGCTCTCCCATAGCCCAGGCTGGCTTTGTAAATTCGTTATATAGTAGAGTATGACCTTGAACCTCTTCTCCTACCTCCACCTCCCTGTGTGCTGGGGTTACAGACATGTGACACTCCGCACTCAAACTACCATATGCTGCTCTCTATAAACTCCAATAACTAACAGCCTTATCAGAGTAACACCACCTCCTGCCCAGCACAAGGCCTAAAAATCTCCATGAGAATTTAAACCTCTCTTTACTTCAAGATGTAGCTTCCTATTTACTTTGTCTTTGGATAAAAACAATTAATCCCAGCACTCGGGAGGCAGAGCCAGGCGGATCTCTGTGAGTTCGAGGCCAGCCTGGGCTACCAAGTGAGCTCCAGGAAAGGCGCAAAGCTACACAGAGAAACCCTGTCTCGAAAAACCAAAAAAAAAAAAACAAAAAAAAAAAAACAAAAAAAAAACAAAAAACAATTAGACAAGTAGAAACAATATTGTATGGATCTGGCTACATTAAAGGCTGAAGGGTGTGTGTGTGTGTGTGTGTGTGTGTGTGCGCGCGCTGTTCACATGCACCACGAAGCCATGTTTGGCAGCTCATCCTAACTTCAAAGTTATGATTCTCCAGCCTTGGCCTCCGGGGTGCTGGACATAATCCACCCTACAAATCGCCTTTTCTGTTGTTGTTTTGTCCTTGTGGTTTGTCTATGATTGTGTTTAACCAAAGAAAACAACTACTATTTATACCTCTTGTGAAGACACTTTTGAATTGACGGATTTTAATTATTTCCTTAAGAGCGTCCTTCACTTTGGGGTATTTGTATGACACGATGACTTTTTTTTTTTTTTTAATGACAGGATGGCATATATTTTAACTATCTTTTTCAGCATCCTTCCAAGCACACGCGCTCTGGCACATGTGGAGGTCAGAGGACAGCTGAGGTCAGAGGAAGTTGGTTCTCTCCCTCCCATGGATCTAACTCAGGGTGTCAGGCTTGGTGGCAAGCGCAGTTACCCCCTAACCCATCTTATCAGTCTTCAGGATGCCATTTTTTTATTTCCCCTCCATACTTATTTTCGTCAGTAAGTGACTGGAGAACGCAGGAGGCGGAGCCAGATAACCCTGGGTTATTTTTTTTTTGTTGAGACAATCCACCTGCCTCAGGCTCTCTTGAGTGTACTGGGCTGGGTAATCTGTTGTTTTTTTTTTTTGTTTTGTTCTGTTTTTTGTAAGTTTTTTCGAGACAAGGTTTCTCTGTGTAGCTTTGCACCTGTCCTGGATCTCGCTCTGTAGACCAGGCTGGCCTCGAACTCATAGAGATTCACCTGCCTCTGCCTCCTGAGTGCTGGGATTAAAGACGTGCGCCGCCGCCACCCGGTTTGGACTGAGTCATCTTAAATCGTGCCTTTCCTTAGCACGACAAGTACGGGCAAGCTACTCCTCCAAACCTCCTCCATCAACTCGTGTACACAATGAAGATGGTAACACATCACAGACCAAGAGAACAGGTGCCACGAGCAACTGAGGGCAACTGAGGCAAAGCAAGATTCCGCCAGACCCGTCAACGCACGACCAGTTCGGCCCGGGCCACAGGTCGTGGGTATCTCGGTCAAATCTTCACGTACACGGACTGGAGCAGCGGCCTGGCCGCGCAGCCCGGCGGGGCTGAGAACGTTTGGCTCGTAAAAGACGCAAGGTCGATCTAGAGGGAAAATCAGACTGCGGGGGTCCCCGTATGCAAATCCGCGCCCTCCAGCCGAACGCGGGCGCCGGCGCTTCCGCACTTCCTCCCGGGGCACCCGGCCGGCCGGCCGCGCTCGGGCGCGGGGGCGGAGATTTGCATGTGCGAAATCGGGAAGAGGGGGAAGCACCGTCCGAAAACCCCGGGCGGGCCTCGGGCGGCCCAGGAGAGCGCCCGCTGCTGCACCGCCCGGCCCGCCTCCGGCCGCTCGGCCGCGCGACGTCACGGGCACGCCCCTCCGCTTACAGCCGCGCTGCGAGGGACAGCGGGGGAGGGGGATTTCTCCGGGGCCGGCGGCTTCCCGGGCGCGCCCCCGTCGCCGCGCGCGCCCCCCGCCCCGGGAGCTCCCCGCGCGAGCGCGCAGGCCGCCGGAGCTCCGGGAGGGAGCGGGGAGCGCGCGCGCGCCCGCCGCGAGGCCCCGCCCGCCCGCCGCGAGGCCCCGCCCGCCCGCCGGAAGGCCCCGCCCGCCAGCCGCGAGGCCCCGCCCCGGGTGGGCGGCGGCGCGAGTGACGCCAGCAGCGGGAAATCCCCGTTCCGCGGGGCGGTCCGCCCCGCCCCCTGCCCCTGCCGCGGCATCCTGGCGGGGCGAGCCAGGACACTAGTGACCCGGCGTGAGGACTAAGGGGTGGGAAGGTGTGAGCCGCAAACCCAGAGGGGGCCGGGAAAGAAGAGGAGGCCCGGGGGTGGTCCGGAGACTCGGGTCCCCGCCGCAGAGGCTGCTCCTGACTGGCCGCCGGGCGGGCTGACTAGTTGGCTGACGGACTGATGACTGGCTGCCTGGCTGGCTGACGGACGGACCGACCCAGGACTGACTGCCTGAGTGGCTGTCCGGCTGACGGACTGACCCACCGGCCGACCGACTGACGGGCTTGCAGCCTCTGGCCGGACGCTGGGAGCTGCGGCGGCGGCGGCGGCGGCGGCGGAGCCGAGCCATGGCCTCGGGTGAGTACCGGGGTGAGCACCTGCGGGCGGGCCCCGGGAAGGCGCTGTCGGGGGCCCGGCTTGGAGTTGGGGCGTTCCGCCTTTCAAGTCGTCTCGGCTGGCAGATTGTCAGCCGTTTAAGAAGTTGCCCGCTGCGGGGTGTGCGTGCGACATCAAAGCGGCGGCGCCCTGTAACCCGATCTCCTCCGAACCTCCCGACCGGAGGGGAGCTGGGCGAGGTGGGGCGGAGGGCCGCCGCGGTAAAGACCCGCGCCGGGACGGAAAGAGGAACCTCCGCACCCCGGGCGAGCTTTCCTTTTTAAGTCCAGCCCAGCCGCTAGCTCGTCGCTCCCGGGCTGACAGTTGTACGGCGTGGCGTGGCTGTAAACCCTCGGTGGCGTTTGAACCCGTGCCGAGTGAAAACACCAGCTTTCCAAACCCTCGGCGAGCTGACGGCGTTTCTGGTCTAGTCTGCCCTGTAGAGACGTCGACCTCCTCGGCTCCCAACCCTGCATGAACATTGTGTTGGCAGCAAAGAGGGCGAGACGAGTTTTTGATGGTGCTTTCACATCACCAGTGGGGATGGAAATATGATCACGTACTGCAAATGTTTCTATCAGAAACGGGTTCCAGGACAGCGGATCGAGCCTAGAGTGGCAGCCCTGCAGCTGAAGCAGCCCCGGGCGGTGGCGGTGGGCGCTCTCGGGGCCGTGGGAACTAGGGGCGCACCTTCGGTCGAGCGGGATGCTGACCCTAATCTTCCCAGTGACCCCGGGGGTCACTGAGGAGAAGGCGGCGGCCGACGTCTGCACAGAAGAGGAAGTAGAAAGCTTAATGAACTCTAAGAGTTGAACAGAACAATGCTATCGCTCCTGCTGTAGGCCGTAAAGGAAACTGGGGTGTTTCACATGACACTTGATTTCAGTTTGTCTGTGGTTTTCATGAGAAAACAAGTGTAGTTTAAAATATTTCAACTTTCTCTTTACCCATTTAAATGAACCGAGACTTTCAGGTAAACTTGTAAATTCGTAAATGTAACTCATGTTCAGATTAAAAGTACAAAGAAGGCGTTTTTTTGTATGCAAGTTGTAGAGCGGCAAGCTATGTTAAATAAAACATCTCTGCCCTTGTCTACTCAGCAAGATTCTGTTAATATAGTACATGGACGTAATGCTTGACATTTTTTCAAGAGAAAAATGATTTATTACATAAAGTACTGTAGGACAGCTATGATTTTAAAATGCGAAACAATTGAAATTTGTCTAAGGACGCATAATTTGTGCTGTTATAAAAGTGATTCCCAAAAGTAAAAGGGGGAATTTTTAAAGAAATGGCAAGAATTTAAAAGTTGTGCTGTGTTGTAGCTTGTGGTAGTGGACTTGCTCAGCTTCTGTGAAGCCGAGTTCGATTCTCAGTCCTGTCAGGAAAAAAAACAACAAACAAAAGAAAATAAATCTGTAAGTTGTAGTGTCATTATCTTCTTGCTTTTTTTTTAAATCAAGGGTTGCACTAAATGAGACTATTTAAAATACATCATGTCATTTAACTTGTAATTCAGTTATTTGAAACTTCTAGGCAAAAATATAGTTTAAAGGAGTCTGGCTACGTTATCAGGTATAAAGACCAAATAGAGAAAAAATGTGAAATACATTTAAAAAAAAAAACTCCATTCCATTTGGAATAGTAAGTTAAAAGCAACAAAATTTGCTCAATTTATCACTAATTTAGATTCTTTTTGTAATATAGCATTGAAACCTCAAAAAGTATTCTTATTGATTACCAAGCATTTAAGATCGTTTGTTCATTTCTCTCCGGATGTCATATGTAAATAGGTTTGTGTAATTGAATAGGTGGTGCTTATAATGTAAAAGTATCATAGATCACAATCTCGTAAGCAGAATTATATAAATGCCACAAGTAGACAGGATTTTATATGATGATTCTAACTTGTTCAGGTAAATTAACAAATTATGACTTCTTAGCTAGCCATTCAGCCGTTTTCATTGACCTTTAAAAATACCGTGCTTTGATTCTATCTAGCCTTTGAGATGATTAATTGTAGCAGACAAAGTCATTATTCTTGTGATTCTCTTCTATTTACTTTTAGATGCTTTATGTACATATTTAAAATTTTTCATTATTTCATAAAAGAACAAAGTGGGGGGCACAGTTAGCTTGTGTGGCACATACTGTGGTTACTAATTTCATCTTTGATGAAATGTTTTTTTAAATTTTAGAAAGTTTGTGTGTCGTCACATTTTTTCTTTAGTATGATTCTGTTGGATCACATAACAGGAAGTACAGGAAGGATTTATTTTTGTAGACCAGACTACTCACCAACTTTTTGTATGTGAATTTCAAGATAACCTTTTTCTCCCCTAACAAAAGTGACTGTCACTGAGATACGCTTACACGTTAGCAGTGGAGCTGGACGTTAGGAGTGTCAGCTGAAACAAATGACTTCCTTTCTTTAGTAAGACTGCTCACAAATACAGATGTTTCAGAAAAGAGACACAGGAAAAGAGATAAAGGGGTTATCAAAATTAGTGATGGGTAATGAAGAGAAGGAGTGGAGAAAATACACAGGAGGCACAATCATAATTAGGAACACAGGGTGGGTGGTCTCTTTCTCAAATACAATTTAAGGGACTCAGAATATGTTTTGTCTCAGTTTTTCCCATCTGTGTTCTCTGCATGAATATTGCAAAGGAGAATATATTTACCCCAAAGTAATTGTTCATTTGAAATTTGTATTTAACTGAATCTCTTGCATTTTTAAGCCTGAAATCTTCATACAGATGATTTTTCATGCTGCCATGTGTTTTTTATTCTAGGAAAGACTTTAACATTACTTTTTCATTCTAGCAGGTAAAAACCTTAGGATTTTTTTTTCCTGTACCCATGCAGTGAAATCTTACTGCAAAGCATTTACTTCACTTTGATTTGCCTTATGGTACATACATCAGTTGAATTCCTCCTGGTTGAAAGTCAGCTGGTTATATTGAATTTTTAATATAGATTTATATGTTTATATATATATTTATGTGTTTGTGGTTTTGTTCTTTTCATATAGGATCTCATGTAACAAGGATAGCTCTGTAGAGAATCCCCTGATTCTCCTGCCTCAGCCTCCTGAGTGCTGGAATTTCAGGTGTGAGTGACCAGGTCTGGCTTGACATAGCTTTGGTAGGCCTGTCTGGAGGAAAAAAAGGATGCTCTTAGTTACTTCTTTCCAGGATGAACAGAGATGATGTTTGGAGGGTATGGTTATTAGCTGTTTGCTCCCTTGGATCCCAGGCAAAGCCTGTTACCTAGGATTCCTGTGAGAGAGGCGCTCTGGTCAGCTGTTCTCAACCCTGGTTAGCACGACCATCATTGTGTGCCACATTGTAAAACATAAGGTGCTGGTAGCAGTTCAGAACAGTACTGTTAGAAAAAGCAATCAAAGGCTGCCTTTAAGTGTCTTCTTGGTTACAGCTGAATGAGCTTCTCTTTGTGAGAGGAAGAGAAAAAGGAACGACAGCTAGCTCTGGTTGTTTGCCTGCTTTACCCATCGTCCTTCCATACTTGGATCTGAACTTCGGGTTGCTTCCCTGGGGAGCTGGCATTGTTGTTTTTACTTCGTGTTTTAGGGCACTTGGTCTTCAAAGTATTTAGACGATTTGGAAGGCTTTTTCAGAAATCTGTCTGGGCTTTATTCTTGAAGAGCTGCATTTCTCTTCAGATCTCTGTGAGGTTAGGGTTTGGAAAGGCTACCTAGGTGGACAGACTTTGTTCCAGGGACTACTTTGAATCCAAATATTTGCCTGATGTCCCTAAGATAGCTGTATTGATTTTTAGATTATAGGTTATAGCCATATCTGTTATTGTGATTTTATGCTGAACTGCCTTTTTGTTACATAGAGTAATTGATTTTATTCAAAAACATGGTTGTCTTCAGTTTCATGATTCCTATGACTTCTGTTCTTTCAACAAAAAAACTCAAGGAATAGTTTCACTCTTTATCATTCTTTTCATATCTTTTCTGTGGTCTTAGACCCAGAAGACATCCACTTGGTAGGCAGATTTGTTAGTTTCTTAGATTATGATTTCTTCACTGATATATTATTAAAAATTGTTACTGTACATACATGTGCGTATGACAAGGCATGATGCTGCATTCCTTTAATCCCAACAGTTGGGAGGCAGAGGCAGGCAGCTCTCTAAATTCAAGGTCAATCTGGTCTATTAAGCATGTTCCAGGCCAGCCAGACCACACAGTGAGACTGTCTCAAAAGATAAAAAAACAAAAATATAATAGAATAATAATAATATTTTTCTCACAATTTCATATTATTTTGAAATTTAGTTTTACCATCTCTAAGATGAGTTAATAACACCAGTTCTCTTTATGAAGATTAAAGTTAAGAGGATCAGTGAGAAATACCTATGTGTGTGTTTTAATTAGTATATATAATTAACATATTCTTATTGTGTACTTAATTCTAGTTTCTAATTCTAACAATATTTTAGTGGGTATGCCTATTTTATATGTAATTTGACAATTTTTTTTTTTTTTTTTTTTTTTTTTTGGTTTTTTCGAGACAGGGTTTCTCTGTGTAGCTTTGCGCCTTTCCTGGAGCTCACTTGGTAGCCCAGGCTGGCCTCGAACTCACAAAGATCTGCCTGCCTCTGCCTCCCGAGTGCTGGGATTAAAGGCGTGCGCCACCACGCCCGGCCGTAATTTGACAATTATTTTATTTCTAATGTTTCTAATGTAATTTCTTTTGAATTTTAAAATCTCATACTTGAATTAGTAAATAGAAATTAGTACATTAGTAAGTAGTAAGTAGTAATTAGTAAATAGTAAAAGGAAACAAATAGTAAAAATTAGTAAAGAGTAAAAAGAAAAGTAAATAGGCTTAATGTTTTCATAGAGCATTCCTTTTTGCCTGAGTGCACATGAAATCTTAAGTATTTTGCAAGCATTTTAGCTGTAATTCAAAGGTTATTCTAGCTGGTATTAACATTTACAATGCAATTCAAAATATAGGGTTCAATCCTCACTTTATATTGCCCTGGTTAAAAAAATGTAATTGTTTAGAAATGATTTTGAAAACATTTCTGTGCTTTAAAAAACTGTAGTGATTTCCAGTAATCTTAGTTAAGAATATTTATTTTCCCTAAGATTCCCTGATTTGTAATTTTCCCTTCTTCCTTTCCATTGAGGACTACATTTTTGCATTTTTTTAATTTTCAAGAGGAATGGCATTGCAAAGCAATACTGAGGAAGGGCGTGATTGGCTCATTGTTCTGATACATAATATAAACTATTTCATAGCTCGGAGGGTTTTAAAAGTCATAGATACAGTTCAACCAAAATATGAACAGCTATAAGGAAGCATGAAGGTGTAGTCACTCTAGTGCCCACAAAGCACTAGTTTTTCTGTTATAGAAGAATCTAATAAGGAGGAACTGATTAATCATTAATACAGTCCTTTAATTTTTGAATAACTGACACAAAAGAGCTTTGGATTTTAATCTACCAACAGATGTTGATTTAAGGCTTTAGTGAGTAATATAATTTCTGCCATTCAGTAACTTGAAGAAGTAAAACTTGTAGCTTTATTTCAATAACAAAGCTGGGTGTGGTGGCAGAGATCTGTAATCCTGGTACTTGGAAGGTAGAATCTAGAAGATCAGAAGTTCAAGGAAAGCCTCAAGCTATACATTGAGTTTGAGGCCAGCCTAGGTTACTTGAGACCCTGTCTCAAAAAGAGGAGGATGTAGCTCAGTTGGTAGAGTAGCTGCCCAGTATTTGAGAGCCCTGGATTTGATCCCCAGCACTGTACAAAGCCCCGTGGTAGCTGAACCTCTGATTTTAACACTTGTTCAAGCCAGCTTGTTCTGCCTACAAAGCAACTTAGAGGCCTTCCCTAAGATGAGATCCTGTCTCAGAACATAGAGAACACAATAGCTAATCTTCCCTAAACTAATGTCCTTTGGAATAATTGCTGTAAACAAAAGTACTATGATTGTTGGTCTATAGCAGTGTTTCTCAACCTGTGGGGTCGCATATCAGATGTTTACATTACGATTCATAATTATAGCAAAATTACAGTTAAGAAGTAGCAACAAAATAATTTTATGGTTGCGGGGTGGGGTGGGGTGGGGGGGTGAGGGGCATCACCACAACATGAGGAACTATATTAAAGGATCACAGCATTAGGAAGGTTGAGAACCATTGATTTATAGGAAAGGAAAGTTATTTCCTACTGGGGGAAATATATAAATCAGACTCTAAATTCTGAAAGTTGGTTTTTAGTGAGGCTTGTTATTAATGAAGAGTTTCTTTTTTTGTTTGTTTGTTTTTTGGTTTTTCAAGACAGGGTTTCTCTGTGTAGCCCTGGCTCTCCTGGAACTCACCCTGTAGACCTGGCTGGCCTCAAACTCAGAGATCCACCTGCCTCTGTGCTGGGATTAAAGGAGTGCACCACCACATCCAGCTCAATGAAGAAATTCTACAAGAGGAAAAATAAATATAGATACATGATAATACATGACAATATTTAGGTAATTCTCACTACTTTAAGATTGTGTGTGTGTGTGTGTGTGTGTGTGTGTGTGTGTGTGTGTGTGTGTGTATGTTTGAAACAGGGTTTCTCTGTGTAGCTTTGAAGCCTGTCCTGGAACTCACTTTGTTGACCAGGCTGGCCTTGAACTTACAGAAATCTGCCTGCCTCTGCTGGGATTAAAGGCATGTGCCACCACCACCTGGTTCTTTAAGATATTTTTTTTTTTTTTTTGGTTTTTCGAGACAGGGTTTCTCTGCGTAGTTTTGCGCCTTTCCTGGAGCTCACTTGGTAGCCCAGGCTGGCCTCGAACTCACAGCGATCCGCCTGGCTCTGCCTCCCGAGTGCTGGGATTAAAGGTGTGCGCCACCACCGCCCGGCTCTTTAAGATATTTTTAAATGATCTTTTCAACAACTAACTTTATGTTTCTTTGTATTTCATAATTTTCATAAATACACTCACCAGTTTAAAGAATTGTATAACTTGGTTGAATGAGTCTACCGTGTTTTTTCTACATCTTAAAAAAAGTTAACAGCTACTTCTTAATGGTGTCATTCTGTATCAGTTTCCCACCAAAACACCTTTTAAAAAGTAGTGTCTGGGATTTATTTGACCTTTTAGTTCAACTACATAAATTCTTTAAGATGCCACTGAAAAAAATCATGTTGAATTTAACACAGTTGAAAAGAAATGTACATTCTCCAATAGTCTTATAAGAATACAAGGTATGAAATATTTAAAACTGAGATGTAAAGATTATATATACAGTGATGCATAAATTGTGAAATACTCATTTGCTTATATTTTCTGTAATTATTATGAACTTGGTTGAATTAAAATCAAATTTCTACTCTCTCTCTCTCTCTCTCTCTCTCTCTCTCTCTCTTGTTGGATTTTCTGTTTGTTTGTTTGTGTTTTTTGTTTTGTTTTTGTTAGTACTGGGATTGAACCCAGGTCTTTGGCCTGCTTTCTATCATTTGAATAAGCAAGTGAGTGATAGATTTAAAACAAGAGGTCTGAATTAAAATGTATAAAATATTTATTGAGTAACTCAAAGCAAAAATCACATAGCCACAAGTGAGTGTGTGTGTGTGTGTGTGTGTGTGTGTGTGTGTGTGTGTGTGTGTGTGTGTGTTCAGGAATGCATGTGTGCACCAGAGATTACCTTGAGTGTTAATTATCTTGGTTCTCCAGGAGTTGTTCATCTTGTTGAGACAGGGTGTTCACTGGTAACTAGTACTCAACCATTAGGCTAGCCTGGCTAGCCAATGAACTCCAAGGTTCCTCCTGTCTCCCCCTCCTCTTGCCCTGGGCTTCCGGTGTGTACTACCATGCCTGGCTTTGTATGTGGGGACTGGGGATTGAACTCAGGAGCTTGTCTTTGAATGGCAAGCTCTTTCTGACTGAGCTGTCTCCCCAGCCCATAGCACCAATGATTTATTTGTCTTTGATGTTTAGGTACCAAAAGCCTGTCAGTTTTGTTTTTTAATAATCTTTTATTCTTATAATAGCCATATTTCAGACCTCCCTGCATTGTTGCTCATATGGCAGTACTCTACACGTATCTCAACCGTACCAAGGTGCTGTCATGTCCTCATTTTTCATTTACCATCCAGGCTTCCTCATTATTTTTTTTACTTTATTTATTTTTATGTGCACTGGTGTTTTTCCTGCATGTATATCTTTGTGAGGATGCCAGATCCCCTGGAACTGGAGTTACAGACAGTTGTGCGCTGTCATGTGGTTGCTGGGAATTGAACCTGGGTCCTTTGGAAGAACAGCCAATGCTCTTAACCACTGAGCCCCCTCTCCAGCACCCTCTACACTTATCTATGGTTTCATTTTCCTTAGTTCGTTTATTTGTAATTAACTGTAGCACAAAAATATTAAAAGGAAAATTCCATAAATAAATTAAAACTTTTAAGTAACTCATTATCAAGTTTGTCATAATTGCTCTATTTTGTTGTTGCTAATCTCTTATATGTATGTATTTATAGGAGAAAATCATATATATGTATATATCTATACAAGTAATCTTTAAACTGATTATTTTCTCCCTTTTCTTCAGTCTATCCACTACTATCAGAATTCTTATTCTAGAATACTAATTTGACTTTGTGATTTCCTTGAATAAAAGCACTGATTCCTTTCCACATATGGAATGGAATTCATATTACTGAATGTGTTTGGACTTTCAGTTCTCTTTCTAAGAGTGGAATTGTATTCCACTTCCATTGGTGATTGATGCACCTGTATAGACAATTACTTCCCTTTTTCTAGAATGTCTTTTCACTCTTGTTTTGTTACATTTTCCCCCTCTTAAACTGTTCGATTCCTCTTTTGTTCTTATTATAATTTCTGCAGAATTTTGTTAGTGCCTTCCCCCTTTTGTGCACTGATAGTGGTGATGTTTGCCTCGCTGTGGGACAGACATCCTTTAGGGTAGCAGGGTGAGAGTGATGGTGTGGTAGTGATGTCACTGTCTCAAGAAAGCATCCGAAGTAATAGTAGAACCACTCATTGACTGCCTCTTGTATGTGTGACCCTCGGTAAGAATTTAACACATATTTTACAGAGTACATTAACAATAAGATGATTAACACAGGGTCTTGCTAGACTCTTGCTGGATCTTATTTTGTTTTAAGAATAGCATTCAGGAGACAGAAGTAGGGGGATCACTTCAAGTCCATGGTCAGTTGGACCTACATAGTAAATTCTAGAATGAAAAGAAGATGAAAGTAGCTGGGTGGTGTATGTAGACCTTTCCCATACTGTATTTAAAAGATCCATTGTCTCACCATTTCTCAAGATTGCTTGCATTCTAACAGAATAAGCCTTAATGAAATGGATTTGTGCTTTGGGGAATTTATACTCTTAAAGTAAAGGCACGTGGTTACCTTTACCTACCCTAACTTGTAAACACAGTTGTCTTTTTTGAACTTTTATTTCATGATTTGGCTAATAAAAAGGATGAAGATGCATATGCTTTTAAATTTTTATTGGTATACAATTAATTATTTGTAAGGTAATAATTATATATAAACTTTCAGTTTTTTTATTTTTAATTTTTGAGTCAAGATCTCTTTATGACCAAGACTGGTTAACTATTGTTATGCATAACTCTTCCTAAACTTCATGTTAGGACCCCAAAGATGGACTTTGAGGGAAGTCATTGTATCTTTTTGTCCATCTCGACTGGCCTGGAACTTGCTATATAGATCAGGCTGGTCTTGAACTCACAGAGATCAGCCTACCTTTGCTTTTGAGACAGCTAAGATTAAAGGCCTGGTCCACCACACTTGGAAATAAAAGAATAAAAATAAATAAAATAAATAAATGTGTTTATATATATATATATATGTGTGTGTGTGTGTGTGTGTGTGTGTATGTGTTACACAGATATACATATATACATATGTATCTTAATCAACACAATAAAAATAAACATGTCCACCATCCTCTAAACTTTCTCATCTGCTGGTTTTAAATAAATGGTAACCAGCTGTATTTCACTATAGACTGGCTTACGTATTCTAGAGTCTCATACAAGTGGACCCTATAGTGAGCGCTTGTTTTAGATTTAGCTTCTTCTACTCAACACACTACTTGATAGTTGTGTGTATCAGTATTTTATCCTGAGTGTACATATTTTGAATTACATTTGTTATGGAAAGTAAATTATTTTATTTTACCCACATTATATGTTACATTTTGGAGGAGGTTCAGATGGAACTGATGTCAAAATTTAGTTGAACCTAAAGTCACTTCTGGGACTTGTTTTAGTATATTGTGTACAGATCATTTGGTATTCCAGACGTGTGTGTACAAGGATTTAAGTGCATTTTAATTTTCAGTGAGTGTCCTTTCATGTACTTAGAATCTAATTTAAAATAAAGCGGTGAAGCACATTTTACTCAGTTTTGGAGTATAATGTACTTCTGAATACTATTTTCTTCACCTTTCTTAGGAAATATTGGGAGAAAAGCCTTCGACTTGGCCTCCTGTGGACAATCACTCTAAAGTGGTTATCTCAGAACTTAGTACTGCCATTAGCTGTAGGTATTAGGCAAGCAAGCACTAATCAGCTGTGTGTTAATACTACATAGAGCTCAGTTTGTATAGGAAAAGGTATCCTTCTCGTCTAATCTATGATGACTACGTTTGAACTTCGTTATTCAATGTTGAGAAGGGAAAAGATCTTTGTTTTGGTGTGTTGTTTTGTAAAACCCAAGTCATTAAAACCCATTGTATTGCCATTATGTTCTAATCTCATTGCCCTGTCCCTTTTAAACTTTTCAGGAGGATATAATCCGTATGTAGAAATAATTGAACAGCCGAGACAGAGGGGAATGCGGTTTAGATACAAATGTGAAGGGCGATCAGCAGGCAGCATTCCTGGGGAGCACAGCACAGACAACAACCGAACATACCCGTCTATCCAGGTAACCGGCCTTCCTCCAGTGTCTCCCTTTAGTGGCTCGTGTTTCCCTGTGGCAGTCACACGAAAGGCTCAGTTTCTTTTTTGTTTGTTTCAAGATAGGGTCTCTCTGTGTAACAGTCCTGGCTGTCCTGGAACTCACTCTGTAGACCAGGCTGACCTGGAACTCACAGAGAATCCCCCTGGCTCTGCCTCCCGAGTGCTGGGATTAAAGGCGTGCGCCACCACCTCCTGGCAGCTCGGTTTCTTAACAGTTACCTCCACAGTCTTTTGCTCCCTCCCTCTGTGTTTTTCCTTTGTGCTTGCTTTGCATTAACTAGGTTTGTAGGGAGGTCTCTTAAAAGATGTGGACTCTTTCCCGCTACAGTTCATGTATTAATGTAACCGCGGTGGTTCACGGGCTGACTGTGCACTGACAGCTTCGGATCTGACCCCTCTTGTACACACGGAGGTTCTAGTGAGGAAAAAGCATTCTCGGTCCATTGTGGTGAGGGACAATTATTGTATATGCTGAACAATCTTTAGTTGGGGCTATTAACACGGAAGACCTTTCCCCTCCTTTTCCTACCTTTATTGCGTATCCAATACTCTTGAGTTATTGACATCATCTAAATTATCACTTTTTTCTCTCTCTGTGTGTAAGGTGTGTGTGTGTGTAAGGGGTGCATGTGTGTGTGTGTGTGTAAGGTGTGTGTGTGTGTGTAAGGTGTGTAAGGTGTGTGTGTATGTGTGTGTGCACGTGCACGCTCTTTTGAGTGTGTGGCAATGCAGGCACTAATGTGGACATCAGGACAGCTGTGGAGGTTGGTACCTTCCTTCCACCTTTTTGAGGCAGGTGTCTGTTGTTTTCTCATGTCACATGCCAGGCTACCTGGTCCACTAGCTGCCAGGGTCCTCTATTTCTGCTTCCCATCTCCTGACGGCAGAGTTGGTATCACAGGTGTTCAAGCTATTGGTCTCTCTTGATCTTTTTTGACAGACAGTACTAGGGATTAAACCTAGAATGCTAGGCAAGTGTTCCACCATTGAGATAGATCCCTAGCCTGTGAAAGTAGTTTTTGATTGAAAATGAATTTGGCAAGTGTACCATATATATAAGGTATGTTTATATGTTATATTTACAGATTATATTTACTTGTCTTCTTTTTATAATTTATTTGTTCATGTTTGTTATTTTGAAACAAAATTTCACTAGACTAGGCTATCCCCAAACTTGTAGTGATATTCCCTCTTGCCTCTGCTTCCTTCATACTGGGATTATAGGCATGTACAATTCTGCCTGGCTGATTTTTATCTCTTAAATGCCAATTAAAAAGCTTAATAGTGAGTTAGTTTGGTAGCACATGCCTGTAATCCAAGCATTTGGGAAGCAAAGACAGGTAGATCTTGAGTTTGAGAACTGCCTGGACTACATAAGAAGTTCCAGGCCAATCTGGACTTCTTAAACAAGACCTTGTCTTAAATGAAATAAACAAATGAAATGAAAACAAAGTTTAAAACTCAGGGGCAGTATCATCCACTGAGATCCAGTCTAGCTGAGAGGCTGTGGTAGGAGGATTACTTGGGTCCAGAGACCAGTGTAGATAAAAGCAAGACATCATCTCAAAATGGAGTTTGAAAAATGGTTCTTAATCTTTCATCATTAGATCGGAAATCACTGCTTTGTAAATCACTAGCTTATTTACAGTTTATTTTATTTAACCTAAGAAGAATTACAAAGTTAAAAAAATAAGTCAATTGCCAAGTTATATATTGATTTCCAAATTTGCCTTTTTGTTTTAACTGATATGTAGATGCTGAAATTATAATATTAATGGGATGTCATATAACATTTGATAATGTATACATCTTGTAATTCTTAAATCAGGTTAAACATACTTAGCTCCTCAAACATTTATCATTCCTATGGAAACATTCCAAGTCCTCCTAGCTTTTTAAAAATATACAGTACACAGTCACCATATTGTATAATGTGTGCCTAGAGCTTTCTGTCCCATCTACTGTACAAATTGAATTTGAAGTAATACTTTATTGATATATATGTGTGTGTATGTATCTGTGAAAATGCATATGTGGGTGGAGGTCCACAGAGGCCGGAAGAGAGTGTCAGAGCCCTTGAAGTTGAATTTAAGGGCAGTTGTGAACTGCCCGATACGGATGCTGGGATCTGCGCTCCGGTCCTGTGCGAGACCAGGAAGTGCTCTTGGTTACTGAGCTGTCCCTCCAGCCCCTAACTTCGTGATTTTAAATCACATTTTTTTTTTGGCAACAGTATGGATTTGGGTTATCTAAGTTCTTTTAAGTATTCAAATGGAAGAGATGTAGTGAAAAGTTACCTTAAAAATTCTATGCTTCCAATCTTGTGAGTCATTTTAGCTCCTCTTGAAAAAAATTGTTCCTCAATTTTATTTGTGACTTCATACAAAACATTCCAGACCAGTGTGTCTTGATCCCCATCTCCCTGCTCCCCTTCATTCTCATTACCGTGGAAGTAGCATCTGAGAGCTCTTTTTGCTGTTAGTGATGCTGTGCAACCAGATGTGCAGCCAGTCCCGCAGCCTGTTCTTCAGAGACTGTTTGATGAGATATCTCAGCTATCTTTGGGAAGAAGGTACCTTGGAGGAGACAGTGATCCTGCCCTTGCTCCTTTTGACGGTCACAACCTCCCCAAGATTCTCAGCTTTTCCTGTCACCTTGACTCTCCCTGGAGGAACTGCTGGAAACTAGTAGCATCCACTGTTCTGTCTTCTATAGTGTGGGTGCAGTCAAGGGAGAATTTCAAAGCCTGCTTTTTTCATGGGCCATGTGTCCTCAGAGGACTCTGTTCTTGTTGTTGTTTGTTTGTTTGTTTGTTTGTTTTAATTTTTGAACATTTTTATTTTAGACTCCCTCTGCCCCCCTCATTGTGTGTGTGTGTATGTGTGTGTGTGTGTGTGTGTGTGTGTGTGTGTGTGTGTGTGTGTGTGTGTGTGTACATGTAGAGGTCACAGGACCCCTTGCTGGGCTGTTCTCTCTGTGTACTATATGAGATCCAGAGATTACACTCCTTGGTGGCAAGTGCCTTTACCTGAAGCACCATCTCACCAGCCCCTAATTCTTCTTAAATCATACTACTGTATGCATCAAAATTGTATGTACGATTTGTATCTCTTCTCTTCCAACAGATCCTAAACACTTACAGCTTGAATTCTTTCTCCATCCGCCTGTTTTGTAGTTTTGAGTAATTACCTCTCTTTCATATAGAAAGGCAGTAAATATTTCTTGATTACTATTCTGTTTTAAAAAGGGAAATAGTAGCAGGTGGATATGATCAGTATTCACTGTATAAATAAATGTATGAAACTTTCAAAGAATAAACTATAAAACAGCCAGGCACGGTGGTACATGTCTTTAATCTCAGAGCTCAGAAGACAGAGGTAGTTGGGTCATATCTATTTGATGTTATTCCCAGTGTGGCTTAAATATGTTAAGGCATATTTATGGTATGACAGGTGTAACTAAGAGCAAAGCACTGAGAACCTAACCTCTTAAGTTTTCCTTGTGCTCTATGATTTAAAAAGAAAAAAATGTATCAACTTGTCAGGTGGTGTTGGTACACACCTGTGATCCCAGCACTTGGGAGGCAGAGGCAGGAGGATCTCTGAGTTCAAGGTCACCCTGATCTACAGAGTGAGTCCCAGAACAGCCATGGCTGCAAAGAGAAACTCCTTGAAAAACAAAACAAAACAAAACAAAACAAAACAAAAGGTATCAACTTATGTGATTTATTTAGGATTTTTGAGACAGGATCTCATATAGCTCAAGGGTGCCTCAAACTCACCATGCAGCTGAGGAAGACCTTGAACTTCTGAATGTTGCTGTCTCTACCTCTTGAGTGTGGTTAATGTGGTGCTGGGAATCAAACCCAGGGCCTTGTGCATGCTAGCAAGCATTCTGTCCAAACCCAGGGCCTTGTGCATGCTAGCAAGCATTCTGTCGACTGAGCAACATCCCCAACCCAGCTTGCCTGTTTTGTGTTTGGTTTCTTGAGACAGGGTTTCTCTGTGTATCCCTGGCTGTCCTGGAACTCCCTCTGTAGACCAGGCTGGCCTCGAACTCGTAGAGATCCACCTGCCTCTGCCTCACAAGTGCTGGGATTAAAGGCGTGTGCCACAATGCCCAGCCTGCTTACCTGTTCTAAAAGGAAAATAAATAACCAGATGATAGAGCCAGATGAAGTTATGGCAGAAAGAAACATTTCAGGAGTTGGAAGGTAAGTTTTCCCTGCTGGTATTCTCTGGAAACTTTAATCTCAAGTGAGCTGCTGAATATTTGAACTTTATTCAGTGCTGACTTCATTATATAAATCGAACTTGAATTTAGTGAATCAGGTCTTTATGTTTGTTGCTTTTAAAACAGGGTAGTGTTGTTTGTAACCATAGCTGGCACTGAACTTGTACCAATCCTGCCTTCCAAATGCTGAGATTACAGGTATATGCCATCTAGTAGATCTACCCATCTAGTAGATCTGTTCGTAACAAGATATACTCATGGATTGTACAATTAATTTCCCCTTTCAGATTATGAACTATTATGGAAAAGGAAAAGTAAGAATTACATTAGTAACCAAGAATGACCCATATAAGCCTCATCCTCATGATTTAGTTGGGAAAGACTGCAGAGATGGCTACTATGAAGCAGAATTTGGACCAGAACGTAGACCTCTGTTGTAAGTATACTGCCACAGACATCTTAGGCAATAGGACAAGGATATAATTTTAGTTTTTAGCAAAATTAATTCATATTTAATTTACTATAGTATACATTTAAATTTTTAATTTTATTTTTCATCTGTGGGGGGACACGCATGGTTGTGGGTGCATGTGGAGGTCTGAGTCGTTTCAACTTGTGGAGTTGGTTCTTTCCTCCACCATATGGACTCTGAAGATTGCACTTAGGTCACCAGGTGTGATGGCAGATGCCTTTAGCCCCTGAGCCACCTCACCATTGGCATTAGAACTGCCCTTTCATTTTTTACTAACAGCACCACACGATAGTCAGCAGAAGTACTTCTTTGAGAGTTGGAGGTTTAGACAGCTCATGTCGCCTCGGCTGGCCTCAAACTTGCTGTGTAGAATGAATCTGAACTTCTCTTCCTGCCTCCCCTTCCCAAATCCTGAGATTGCAGGTTATACTACCATATCTGGCTCAGCAGAAGCACTTCTTTTAAAATGTTTATGTTCTTCTTATTTTTTTCTTAAGACAGGGTTTATATAAGTCAGGGTGGCCGTCCAGAGGACCCAGATACTGAGAGTACAGGTGTGAGGTTATAGCCATAAGACACCCCCTCAGTTTATGCAGACTGAAGTCAAGACAGATTGCTGTCATGTTAGGCTAGCCATCTGACAACTGAGCTATATGTCTACCATTTCTTATCTTCTAAGTTTTGACTGTGTAGCTCAGCCTAGCTTCCAACTTGTAGTAATCCTCCTGCCTCAGCCTCCAGAGTGTTGGCATTATAAGTAAGCATGCATTACCATACTTAGATAGGTACTTCTTTATAATTACTGAAAGTAAAGACAATACATTTTATGTTGTGATTTATCTCTGCATTCTACATAATCTATGAAAAAATTTGAGGTCAGCATGGAGTACACAGCAAGACACTGTCTCCCAAAAGTTCCTCTTATTAATAGTAACAACACAAAACACAGAAATGTGCATTTGACAGAAGTCTTGCTGCCTGCATCACTTGAACTTCCAGCAGTGTTTAAACTTTCAACCGTTTGTGTCTTGAAATACTCTTTCTGGCTTCTGTGAAGACAACTTGTTTTGATTTAGTTTTCTGGCTGTTCTTCCATATGGCCCCTGTGTTTTCATCTCTGTCACACCCTAGTGCCTCTAATCTTCTTTTGGGGGGTGGGGGAAGTATTTTAAGACAGGGTTTCTCTGTGTAGCCCTGGCTGTCCTTGAACTCAGAGATCCGTCTGCCTCTGCCTCTTGAGTGCTGGGACTAAAGGTGTGCACCTCTAATCTTACATCACAGTCTTGAGAGGATTTTTTAGTTTCCTCTGCTCAAAGTGTTCTTTTCATGATCTGTTCCTTTGTCTTCCTAGTTCAGTTCATATTATCACTTCCCCAGGAAGCCTGCCTGCCCACCTTGAATTGATCCCGCTATATGCTCCTTTTTAATAATTATGTTTACCTTCATAAAACTTGTTATGATTCAGTTGAGTGGTTTTTTGAATGTGCTTATTTAGTAGTTCCCCAGACTTGAGCTAGCAGGGTTTTTTCTGTAAATGGCTAGTAGTATCATAGGCTTTATAAACCATTTGGACTCTGTGTCCTACTCAGCCCTGCTATTGCTGCAGGAAAGCAGCCACAGATGACATGTGAGTGTATGAACTTATTTGTGTTTCATTTCAAACTTTATTTGCAAAAACAGCCGTATGCTGAATTTGGCCATGAATTAGAGTTTGCCAATCCTGCATTCCAGACACTAAGGTTCCATGAAGGGAGAAATTGTACATCTCCATTCCTTTCTGGAGTTTTAATGCACAGCTGGAACCCCAGAATGTGTTGAATGACTATGAAGGAGTAAATGGGAAAATGAACCAAATACCCTTGATTTCCTTAAGTTGGAATTTTTTCCTCATTCTCTTCTTTTCTCTTTCTTCTAGTGTTGGGGTTGATCCCAGGGTGTCATGAACTAGACAAGTACTCTACTCCTGAGTTAACACCCTAGCTCTCTGAAACTTTGAAACCCCCCATTACTTTTAATATTCTGTGCATAGCGGATGGGATTATTCAAATGAAACAAAACCAAGTAGTGTATATTAGAGTGAAGAAGTCTTTAAAACCTTTCATTAGAGAAAAAGTGAAAAAACACACTAAAAATCTTCCAATCTTTCTTTTTGAGAAAGAATTATTTTGTTACAGGATTTCAAGAAAGGATTAGGAATTCATAACTTATTTATTTTTTGTTATTGGAGGAAGGAAATGGCCGGGTTATTTTAGGTGCTGATTGAAGCCACAGGTGTGAGTGCCAAGCATGAAGCATGAAGGTAAAGGCGGCGTGAGTGTGGAGTCAGGTGAAGCAGGGAGCTCCAGGGCCAGTGACTGGGGAGAAGTAGGGCCTTCTTATCGTTGAGTTCTGCTTCCTTCTTCACACCCACCCAGCTCAATGATGTCATGGTTTTTCCATGTGGGAACAAGAATGACTGGGTGGTGGTGGGGAGTCCCCACCGTCATCTGTGTCACACATATGCAAATGGGTAATATTTGTAGCTATTGAGAAGTTTTCCATAAATGACCTTTTGAAGCTCTTGCTCAATACTGTTAGTATTAAGGCTCTCGAACAAAAACCACTTTGCTCCTTTCGTTGTAATCCTATCACACGGCATAAAGTGTAAGCTGTGATCTGAAAACCCCGAGGCCAGCCTGGAGTACGCAGCAAGACACTGTAGAGCTGCTTGCTGTGGCTTGGTATATATATATATATATATATATATATATATATATATAATTTTTTTTTTTGGTTTTTCGAGACAGAGTTTCTTTGTGTAGCTTTGCGCCTTTCCTGGAACTCACTTGGTAGCCCAGGCTGGCCTTGAACTCACAGAGATCCACCTGCCTCTGCCTCCCAAGTGCTGGGATTAAAGGCGTGCGCCACCACCGCCCGGCATGACTTGGTATATTTGATGATACACTTTTCAGTGATGAGCTAGGGAGGCAGCATAAATGGGCAGAGGAGTCAAATATAAGAAGGCCAACCAGGTCCCTCATCAGAATGAAGAACTGTACATAAATGGGGCCCAGGTGCTCATCTCTACCCGACTCTCCCTGCGTCCAGGTGCTGCCGAACCTCTAAAATGTTCACGAAGCCACGAATACTGATGTTCATCTCTAATTACTTGACTTTTAAGTTCCAGAATGTATACAGTTTTTTTTAATGCAGTAGCCACTCCTATATCATCTTTTGAAAATATAGTTTAACATTGCTCTAGGAGCAAAACATACCTTCCAATTTCAGGGTCTGGCTGTCTTTGCACCTCTTGATACACAAATTTGTTTGGAAGGTGAACTTTTGATTTTTGGTGTTTTTTTTAATGTTTGTCTACTTTGGTATATTTGACTAGGCATATTGGTAAGATATAAAACAGTATATTTAAAGTGATACAGTACTATATATACTTTTTTGGTTTTGTCTTTTGAGACAGGGTTTCCCATAGTCTAGGCTAGCCTCAAACTTGCTAGGTAACTGAGGATGATTCACTTGCCTCCGCCTAGTGCTGGGACTAAAGGCATGTGCCACCATGTGCTCTGTTTTTCTATGAACAGTTCTACTTTTCGTTACCCTTGTATCTTCATTATCACAATGAGAAATAGGACTCATAGTCTAGTAGCTGGATTTGACAGGAAGGTGACTTCTTGGTGTTGAGTATGTTTGATTTCTGTCATATTTTTGTTTAACTATGATGTGGTTTTGAAAGTTTCATTTTTTTGCTTTTAGCTTTCAAAATTTGGGTATTCGGTGTGTAAAGAAAAAAGAAGTGAAAGAAGCTATTATTTTAAGAATAAGTGCAGGAATCAACCCTTTCAATGGTAAGTATTTTGTTATAATTTCTACTATTTGGATATCAATGGACTGTGATTTATTTCTATTATAATTCTACTTGTTGACTTACATTTGTAACTGAGGAACCACGTGGATTTAAGTAGACAGTGTCTTTGTTTTCTTTGAGGAAGCCTCCCCTCCCCTTTCTTATTCTGACATGAGCTCCTCCTCTGTAGCTCTGACTGGTCTGTTACTACACACGGCAGACGGACCTTGAACCCCCAGCAGTCCTGCCTTATAAGCGTCCCAGGCTTGCACTGTGGGTGTGAGCCCTCATGCCTGGTTAAAACAAAAGGAAAAGTAAAGCCTTCTCCAGGTGTTCTCTCTGAATGTGCTTCTTCCTGATGCGCTGTCCAGCAAACAGTCCTCACAGCTGACTTGAATTACTATTTGCTGAGGCTGGCCTTGCCCCTGCCTCTGCCTCCCAAGTTCTGTCATTCATTACAGGCATGCAACACCATACCTGGCCACTCAGAATATTTTTTAGACTTCTTTAGTTGTTCTATGTATGAATGTTTTGCCTGCATGTGTATACATGCACCACACGTGTACCTGGTACCCTTGAAGGTCAGAAGAGGGCATCGGATCCCCTAGAACTGGAGTTACAGGTGGTTGTGAGTCACCATGTGTGTGCTGGGAACCAAACCCAGGTCCTCTGCAAGAGCAATAAGTACTTAAGCACTGAGGCATCTCTCTAGCCCTTCAAAATATTTTGTACTAGTTTTTGTATTGACAAAATATGTCTTGCTGTTTAGCACATTTTATTGGTAATAACACTTACTAACCATTTTATTTTTAATGTATTGTTTTGGGGACAGGGCTTTACCATATAACACAGACTGACTTCAGATGCCATATCTGTCCTCTTCTCTCAGTCTCCCTCCTGCTGGAGTTATAGGCACACACCACCATGCCCAGTTTAAGCATTTGTTCTTTTTTGTTGTTTTTGTTTTTGAGACAGGGTCTCAAGAATTCTGGACTGGTCTCAGACTCACTGTATAGCCAAGAATGACTTGCATTTTCTGATCCTCCTGCCTCCACATCTCGTCACACTTGGTTATGCATTGCTAGGGACTGAAGTCGAGGTTTTGTTGTGTACTTAACAAGCACTCTGCCAGCGGAATAATAATGCCAAGCATTTATTGTTTATTGTTTGTGACACTATTTGGGTATGGCATCTGGTACCTCTTAGCATTCTATATTGTTAAATGATTGCTGAAGTGGATGCAGTTATTCTTACTTTAAAAAAGTCTTCATCCTAAAGTCCTGTGTAGCTACTTAAATAGTTTTGTGGGTCTAGGCATGGTGGAGCACACATGTAATTCCAGCCACTTGAGATTGCATCCTCAAACTCACTACGTAGCTGCGGATAACCTTGTATTCTATTTGAGCCATTAGTCACTTATTAATTGAAGAAATGTAATGAATACCCATTATATGTAAACTTTTATCTTCAATGTTTAGTGAAAATGCAAAGATGTGACACACCCATTCTGAGTTCACAGAACTTTGCCTTATTAATAGGATAGACGCGGCACATGTAAATGATGATCACGTAAGGTAAAAACCCAAGTTCAGATCTAGTGCTGCACTGATTTAGAGAAAAGGGATATTTCTTCTAGTCCAGAACGAGACTTTGTAGAATTAGCTCAGGGCTGGGAATAGGGTTCTGTAAGTGCTTGCTGCCGAGCATGAAGACCTGAGTGTCATTCCTAGCACCCGTTTGAAAACAGCGAGGTACTCCCAACACTGGGGAGGTGGCTACAGGGGGATTTCTGGGTTTAGTGAAAGACCCCGTCTCAAAAAATCAAGTGAAGACAAGTAAGTAAGACACCCAGTATTGATCTGTGTCCTCCACATGTGTGCTTTTTCACACATATCCATGTACAACACAAAGCAGTTATCAGTTGAGTTTTCAGCCTTTGCTCTGAATCCTGATATCACTTACGATTCCTGATTGTCAGTAGTTTTTAATCATGTTGTGCCACAGATGGGAAACATGGTTAAAAACCATGTTAGTGTTATGTAACTTCTGCATTATAAAAATAACATTTTGACTCCCCCCTTTTTTTCTTAACTGTGGGAGCAGGTACATGGTGTGGAGTCAGATGGAGTCAGAGGACAGCTTCAGATGCTGATCCTCAAGCATTGTCTTTTCTGAAGCAGGGCTCCTCACTGGCTTAGAGCTGGGCAAGTCTGCGAGGGTCCCCTGGCTCTGCCTTCTGCACTGGCATTATAAACCTCAGTACTGCGCCCAGCTTGTGTACATGGGTTTGGGAGTCGAACTCAGGACCTTGTGCTTGCAGAATTTTGCCACTTTGTCAACAGAATCTTCTCTCCCAGCCCCACTTTGACCTTTCTAGTTGTGCCGACATGTTTTTATAGACGAAGATGTTAGGCTTCAGAATGCTGATACTGGAATAAATTTCAGTGTCAGGGTAACTCCTGACACTGTTTGACTGGCATTGTGTGAAATAGGTTTTTTTATTGGTTGTTCCCTATAAGACTGGGGAATTTGGCTAATTGTTTTTCACATTTAGTATTTTAATTTTAATACTAATCTACTTTCCAAGTAAATTTTTCATGTAATTTAACAAATACCATGCTTTTAAAATATGGCATATTTTAGTAACAATTTATTGCTATAGGCTTAAAATATTATTTCAAAGGCAGCAATATTTTAGAAATGGGTTTCTTTTCTTTGTGTGTGTGTGTGTGTGTGTGTGTGTGTGTGTGTGTGTGTGTGTGTGTGTGTGTGTGTGTGTGTGTTTTGAGACAGGGTTTCTCTGTGTAGCTTTTCGCCTTTCCTAGAACTTACTCTGTAGTCCAGGCTGACCTCGAACTCACAGAGATCTGCCTGCCTCTGCCTCCTGAGTGCTGGGATTAAAGGGTTTCTCTTCAAAATCAATGTAAATAAGCTGTTCTTGTACTGTATTCTATGACAAGTTTTTATACTTTTTTCACAACTATAAAAATGTCCTGTGGTACATTTTGTTTGTTTTTAAACAAACTTGACTTACACATAAAGTTTCTTAAAAAGCTTACACCATCTGATGTCTTCTTTACATTTCATCTCTAAAACATTGGTGTACAGTTAGTATGGCCCTCTAGTTCAAAGTTCATCTACCATTTAGCTATGAAACTTTGGACAAATAATTTCCTCTCTTTAAATCAATGTCTTACCTGTGAAAACAAGGATGACAATTCTTGCCAAATTTAGAAGGTGATTACAGACTGGGCGACCAGGCCAAATACTATGTTAAATGAAGAATGCCTATTTCCTGGGGTCTTTAACCTGTTTCCAGAATTAAGATTTTTTTTTGTTTTTGTTTTTGTTTTTTTGTTTTCCGAGACAGGGTTCTCTGTGTAGCTTTGCGCCTTTTCTGGAACTCGCTTTGGAGACCAGGCTGGCCTCGAATTTACAGAGATCCACCTGGCTCTGCCTCCCGAGTGCTGGGATTAAAGGCGTGAGCCACCACTGCCCGGCCAGAATGAAGATTTTTGATTTGTGGTTTTCAGTTTGTGGTTCTGCCCTTAGGTTCCAGGTTCCTGACATAGTTCCTCCCTGAGCATGACTGTCTGTAGCATGTGCTGTTAGATAGTGACCGTGTGATAGGAAAGCAGTTCCTGAGACATGCACCACCCTAGCTTTGTGCAGATTTAAGTGCTGCTTGAGGTTATTGGACATTATGGGCAGAGAGAAAGAACAGGATTTTGTATTACGTAACTATCCGACATTCTAAAAATCATGTTGAACTGTTCAGTCCCTGAACAGCAGCTGCTGGACATCGAAGACTGCGACCTGAATGTGGTGAGGCTGTGTTTTCAAGTGTTCCTTCCTGACGAGCACGGTAACTTGACGACTGCGCTTCCTCCCGTTGTTTCCAACCCAATCTATGACAACCGTAAGTGCTCCAGTTTTCTCACGTCTGTACTCTTAGCTTGTTCATTTCCTTAGCTGTTAAAAATTTAAATATTTTCTTAGTTAGAAGAGGAGTATGTGAGGCAGGTATGGTGGCTCGTGTATGTAATTCTAGCAATCAGAAGTCTGAGTAAGAAGATGAAGTTTGAAGGCATTATGGGTTACACAGTGAGACCTTGTCTCAAGAAACAAAAAGAAGCCAGTGGTGGTGACCTGCCTCTGCCTTCCAAGTGCTGGGATTAAAGGCGTGTGTCACCTTTTCTGGCAGCATATTTTTTTATATGGCTATATATTAATTTTAAGAAATCATTACCCAGTTAAAGAGTATTTGGTTCAGTTCCTTCTCTTTTTCTTTTTGTAAACAAATTATGATGAAATATATATATTTATGTGTGCATTTTAAAGACATATATAATATATAGATATATATCATCCATCATCTACCTGTGTGTGTGTGTGTGCGTGCGCGCGTGCGTGCGTGCGTGTGTGTGTGTTCATGTGTACATAGAGGTCAGAAGCAGACTTGCAGGCTTGGTTTTCTCCTTCCCCCATGTGTTTCCCTGGGACCAGACTCCAGCTCTCAGGCTTACATCAGGTACCTCTACCCACCTAACTATCTCACTGGCTCCTGAATGTTCATATCTTATGCAAATATCTCTGGCATTTATTTTCAGAAGCATAAATTTTGACAAACACTACATTAGAGGCTATAGAAGTTTATTTGAAAAGATTATAAAACTGTCGTTCAGAATATTTTGTGCATACACACATACACACACACACTCACACACCAGTGGTGTGTGCTATACCTGTTTTGCATGTAGAATACTGGTCCATAGGAGCATGGGGTAGATTATTCTTATCAGAGAGCCTTGGGTGCCTTGGAGGACTATCATAATAATAGTGGGCAGATAAATGAAAATTGCTTTGCCCTAAGGATATAGCTAATGATATAAAAAGACAAGTCACAGTGTGCCCTTACCAAGAATTGGGATGCAGAGACAGGAGAATTGCTCACATTCAAAGGCCAGCTAGCCTGGTATACATAGCTGCATAAAACAGTGAGACTGTCTCAAAAGAGGTGGAAATGGAGGATGAGCAAGCATCTTAGATTGTTCTCTGGCCTCCACACACGTGCCGTGGCACATGGTTACCTGTGCTCACACACACCTACATTCAGACATACAATACACACAAAAATATTTAGTTTCCTTTATCTGTACATTAAAATTTTTATCTTGTCTCTACATTATTTTCCTCAAATTCTTCCTCTTACACCATACTAAACTCTAATACTTGTACTGGCTAGTTTTATGTCAACTTGACACAAGCTAGAGTCATCAGAGAGCTTCCATTGGGAGATTGCCTCCTTTAGATCTGGCTGTAGGCAAGGCTTCGGGGCATTTTCTTAATTAGTGATCGATGGGCGAGAGCCTAGCCCATTGTGGGTGGGTCAACCCTGGGCTGGTGGTTTGGGGTTCTATAAGAAAGCAAGCAATGGGGAGCACACCGGTAAGCAGCACCCCTCCACAGCCTCTGCATCAGCTCCAGGCGCCTGCCCTCACTGCTTTTGTTGGTGGACGGCTATGGGAAGTGTGAGTGAAGCTCACCCTTTCCTCCTCACGGTGCTTTTGGTCATGGAGTTTCATCACAGCAATAGCAACATTAATTAAGACAATACGGAGACCTATTTTTTTTTAAATCCTTTATATTTAGGTGCCCCAAATACTGCAGAATTAAGGATTTGTCGTGTAAACAAGAACTGTGGAAGCGTCAGGGGAGGAGATGAAATATTTCTGCTTTGTGACAAAGTTCAGAAAGGTATTTATCAGTTTTGTCCCATTGAATTAGACTTCTACTCTTGATTAATACACCTATTTTATCTTGTTTCCCCATTGTTATTATTCTTTGGCTTCTTATTCACTAGATGACATAGAAGTTCGTTTTGTGCTGAATGACTGGGAAGCTAAAGGTATTTTCTCACAAGCTGACGTACACCGCCAAGTAGCCATTGTTTTCAAGACCCCTCCATACTGCAAAGCTATCCTGGAGCCCGTGACAGTGAGAATGCAGCTACGGAGACCTTCCGACCAGGAAGTCAGCGAGTCCATGGACTTCAGATACCTGCCAGACGAGAAAGGTACGACATGGCGGTGGTCGTGTGTATACACACGTGTATAAGTGTGTGTGTGTGTGTGTGTGTGTGTGTGTGTGTGTGTGTGTGTGTACCTAAGGACGAATGGTCTTCCTGCCGCCACCTCCTGACTGTTGGGATTACAGACGAGTGCCACTGTCACGTCCCCCTTAAATGTGACATGGGTTGTGTGCACGCGAGCAAGTGCTTCCCTGCCCACCCCACCCCCACCCCAGCTACAGTCTTGGCTCAGAACAGATCATTGTCTCAAGCTGATCGTCCCAGGGACACTGGGAACTAAGCATTGAGTGCGGGTTTATGTATTCATAATTGATATTTCCTTTTCCTAGAACTGTTCAGTTGTGTGTCTTTGTCTTTGGATTTTTTTCATGCTCTTTGCATTTCTTAGGAGGATTGGAATAATTTGAGATTTTTTGAACTGTTGGATCGTATTTTCTCTCAGTATCCATATTTTTGGATTTACATTTTGTACTTACTGTGCCTTTTTATAGGTAGAAAGTTTGTTAATTAGAAATTGGCATCTCTTTTGGACTACTTATTATCAGACCCTATTTCATTAGTTCGTGTTGACTTTTAGGTGTTTTTAGGGTGAAAAATTACTATTTTTAAGCTTCTGTTTTGTTTTAATTAAAAGTGTCCTTTACAACTGATATGGGATATATTGTACAATAATGTACTTACAGGTCTATACTATTCCCATGTATTTGAAGTGTTTCCATATGTTGATAATGTGTCTACTCATGATGGAGGAGCAGAACCCACGGCAACTTACTGTTTTCCTGCTTTCTTTTTTAATTAGATGCATATGGCAATAAATCAAAGAGACAAAAAACAACTCTACTTTTTCAGAAACTGCTGCAAGATTGTGGTGAGGATACTTTGGATTAATTTATATTTAATTTTATTTGTTTTATTTATTCTGTTTTTAAAATTTTAATTATAAGCTATTTTTTCAAGTTACATTTAATAATAGAAAAACTTTGTCATAGCAGCTAACTTTCCTGAGAGACCAAGAAATGTTTCTGTGGGACCAGTTGGAGAAGGAAGATTCATCAAAAAAGGTATTTTACCCCTATTAAATACTGTTATTCCACTTTTTAGGAACAAATACTTTTTAAATATTTTTCTTTCCTACAAATTTTCTCATGCTTTCAGTATTGAATTGAGCTAGTCTGTGCCTCTGAAGGTTATTTTAGAAACTGATTATATTTTGGGGATTTTTATTTGTTCAAGAAAATCCATTTTGTTCATACATAGTGTCTTCTTAGGGTTTCTTTCTATTGCTGTGAAGAGACACCATGACCACAGCAACTCTTATAAAGTAAAACATTTAATTGGGGGTGGCTTACAATTTTAGAGGTTTAGTATTATCTTCATGGTGGCATGCAGCCAGACATGGTGCTGGAGAAGGAACCGAGAGTCCTACATCTTGATCCACAGGCAGCAGAAGCATCTGTGTGCCACACTGGGCTAGCTTGAGCATATATGACCTCAAAGCTCACCTCCACAATGACACACTTCCTCCAACAAGGCCACACCTACTCCAACAAAGCCACACCTCTTAATAGTACTGTGGGCCAAGTATTCAAATATATGAGTCTATGGGGCCATGCCTATTCAAACTACTATAACTGGTAATTTTAGTGATCGTATTATGTCATGGAAGAAATGATGTGGATAATGGTAGGCATTTGTTTATAATGATTTCCGCTGGAACACAGCTGTGCTCCTTTGGCTGCATAGTGTCTCTCGCAACCTGTTTAAAATGGATCTGTGTACTGGAAGTTTTCCTGTGCTCACCTGGCACCAGGGCTCCACAGCCACTTATAAAATCGCTGCGTCCTGCCTGGCCCCACAACCACTCAGACCCAAGTAAACACACACAGGCTTATATTATTTTTAAACTATGGCCATGGCAGGCTTCTCACTAGCTAGCTCTTATATCTTAAATTAACCCATTTCTGTAAATCTATACCTTGCCACGTGGCTTGTGGCTTACCAGTACTTTCCATCTTGCTTCTTCTTGCAGTGGTGGCCAGCAGCGTCTCCTCTGCTCTGTCTTTCTCCTTCTTCTCTCTCTGGTTGGAGTGCCCCACCTAACCTTATCCTGCCTCACCATTGGCCAAACCACTTTATTTATCCACCAATCAGAGCAATACACGTTCACCGCATACAGAACGGCATCACCCATCAGTGCTGCAGTAGGGCCTCAGGCATGCTGACCACTTGCTCTCATGCCCAGTCCACTCCAGGCATGGTGACCACTTGCTCTCATGCCCAGTCCACTCCAGGCATGGTGACCACTTGCTCTCATGCCCAGTCCACTCCAGGCATGCTGACCACTTGCTCTCATGCCCAGTCCACTCCAGACCTGGACTCCCTTTTTTCTCCTCCAACAGCAACAGAAGGAAATAGTTCCAGCAGAGATTGCTCACCCCATCAATCTTAAAACTATACAGCCTTTGATAGAAGATATTTTATGAGCCCCTGACAAATTTTCCATCTTCTTTCCTTAAATTGATACTTTATCCTGGTCTATGTTGTACTTGTGTAATATGTCAATAAATACAGGTTTTTATGATAGGGGATTTTGTACTACCTTAGGGCCATATCCTAATAAGTCTTAAAAACTGTATTTTTCAGTTTTCTCTAATGAATGTCTTCTCCATCTCTCCGTTTTATCCTAAAAGTAGAGACCATAACATGATTTGGGCTGTTGGATACCTATTAACTGAAATTGCAATATTTATCTTCTATATTTTAAAAATGTATTTCTATGGCTCAAGAAGCTAGATTTTTCATATTTTATGAGAAAATTACAAAAAAGAACATAAAAATCATTTTTCATGTATTTATAAAGCAATTTACATGTTACTGAATTTAGTTTTGAATTCATATAATAATTTTGTGCTTTAATTTTTTTATTTGAAATGTATCAGTTCCTTAGAAAATTTTTAGTGTGTTTTTGTAATTTCAGTTCAGAAATAATGCTTTACATTAATTTGTTCATCTTAATTTATAAAATACATTTTTCTTCTACAGAATCAAACTTCTTTTCTCATGGTACAGTTTTACCAGAAATACCCAGGTCTTCAGGAGTTTCAAGTCAAGCTGAACCCTACTATTTGTCGTCTGTGTCCCTCTCAAGTGGGACCCATCACCCACCAGCCATGGCCTCAGTGGTCTCTCCACCTACAAGCTGGTCATCAGTGACCCACCCCACCTCATGCTCAGTCAGTACAAATACATTGAGTAGTTTCTCAGCGGGAACACTCCCCTCTAATTCACAAGGTATCCTTCCATTCCTAGAAGAGCCTGGTGTGAGCGATTTAAGTGCTTCTGACGCTTGCCTTTATACCGATGACCTAGCTAGAATGGAAACGTCATCCCTGTCACCAGCTGGCTTGTACAGTATTTCCGATGTCAACGTGCTGTCTAATCGCCCTGGGAATGTGATGACACCCAGCAGTGACAACATGGGGGACACTGATAATCCAAGACTTGTGAGCATCAACCTTGACACCTCATGTACCTCGTTAGACCAAGGAGACCTGAGACAGCTACATCAGATGTCTTCTGCCAGTATGTCAGCAGGCACCAGCTCTAGTTCTGGTTTTGTTTCACAGTCAAATGCATTTGATAGAGCAAACTTCAATCGTGTAGAAAATGGCTTGATAAATGAGCCCGGACCATCAAATGGTGCAAACAGTCATAATTTTGTTCAGAGTAGTCAATATTCAAGCATTGACACTCTGCAAAGCGAGCAGTTGAGTGATCCCTTTACATACAGTTTTTTTAAAATATAAGTTGTAGGACTTAAATCTAGAGGACTATAAAACTTTAGGCATATAGACTATAAAGCGAAGGTTCAGAAGTAGAAACTGCTTCTTACTTTGAAAGATGCCTAAAGTACATGTGCTTGGCGTGAATTGTTCTTTCATATTTCCTCAAGACAAGCTATGTGTCTTTTGTAATGTATTAATGTATTAGTTAAATGAATTGATATTTGCTTTCAAGCAGATTTAAGATAAAACATGTAATGGCTATGCCATTGGGAAATAAACTCATTATTGTTGAGGCCCATAGGCCAAAGTGACCCCTAAGGGGTTTTCTGGGGTTTCTTGGTACATTTAGGGTGTGTGTGTGTGTGTGTGTGTGTGTGTGTGTGTGTGTGTGTGTGTGAGAGAGAGAGAGAGAGAGAGAGAGAGAGAGAGAGAGAGAGAGAGAGAGAGAGAGAGAGAGAGAGAGAGCGAGCTCATTAAAGGGAGTTTCCAAGATATGGAAGATTTTTCCTTATATTTTTTAGACTCACACCACTAAAGTTACTTAGGAAATTAGCTTTATACCCATATGCCCATATAGACATTTTCTTGAGTCTTTTCTTTATTAGATGCCCTCATGCCCTTTAATCTTATAAATCCTGTCTACTTCTCTATCAGGAATCTAGCCAGATGTTCTGGCCCATGTCTGTAATCTCCCTGCTCAATATTGCAAGTTCAAGGCCTGCCTGGACTACATAGTAAGTTCAGTACCAGCTTGGGCAGCTTATGAAAATTTTGTCTCTATAAAGATAGAAAAGGCTAAAGATGTGACTCAGTGGTAGAGCTTGCTTAACATTTGCAAGGCCCTGTGTTCAACCCCTGTAGAGGGAAAAAGAAAAAAATAAAATGAATTTAAGTTTTAGCTCAGTATATCGAAGCCTGGGTTTTGAACTCTATCCCTAGACTTGCTTTCCCTGGGCCTCACCAGCCCTGGAGACTGGCACACCGTGCCTCTAGTTGCCGAGGCCAGCCTGCCTGCTGTCCTTCTCCCAAAGCTGCCGGGGCAGGAGCAAAGCAGGAGGCCTCTCCCTCCTTGGTGTGTGTCCGAAGCCGACCACCTCTTTCGAACGCTTGTTTGAGACAGGGTTTCATGTCGCTCAGGCTGCCTCAAACCTGCTATATAGCCAGAGATGACCTTGATCTTCAGATCCTCCCCTACCTCGGGAGTGCCGGGACCACAAGTGTGCACCACCACACCAGGCTTATGTGGTTCTGGCGTCACTGACAGGGTTTACGGGGAGATGCGTTCTGCCACTTGAGCTGCATGCCCAGCTCAGACTAGTTGCTGTAATTGTTGTAATTGTGTATTAGTTGGCATTGATACACTCAGACACAGCCGTTAGAGAGCTCAGCAGATGCTACCCACACAGTGAAAAACTTGTTCTCAATTTTTCCTCTGAGTTGAACTAAGGTATGTCTACACCTGTGTTTAGAGGATTTTCAAAGGATGTTTTATTTCCGGGTGCTGTTTATTGATCACAGAACTCATTTGAAAACTTACAGTGCATTTAACCACGTTTCCCTTTCTCCTTGGTGCATTTGTACTTCTCCTTCCTCCCCAGCTCCGCCTTGTGCACTGCATCTCGCCCTGTTCCCAGTGTCCTCCTATCCCACTTAGTTCCTGCTTTCTGTGTATAAACAGAAGAAGCATCTTCTTGAGCTTAAAAGGAAAGGCTAAACCCCCCCCCCCCCCCAACGCACTGCAGCCCTACCCGCATCACGTCCCTTCTCTCCGCTTCACTTAAAAGTGCTGCACCCCGTCTCGCCAGCTCTGAGCCCCCCCTTCACCTGTCCATTGCTGGCTTCAGTTCACCCTGCCCCTTGTCAAGTCTGGGTCTTTATCGGCGGTCTTCCCCTGTCCTGCGGACAGCCTGTTCTGACTGGTCCTCCCCTGTCCTGCCGACAGCCTTTTCTGACTGACCGGTGCTCTGTGATGCCAGGATCCGCTCAGTTCCTGACCCTGCTCTCATCTGCACCCCAGGTCAGCCTCCTCCTGCTGTCTGAATGCTCATGTAAACTGCCTTCTCTCGCACTCTGCTTTCCTGCTGGCATTGCTGCTGTCCCCAGAGATATTTGATAGAAACCTCAAAGTCATCTCCGATTGTCTTCCTCAACTCATTCATAGTCCTTTTGAGCCTGCCTACTAAAAGTCTCTCCATCTGTCCCTTCCATTACTGGAAAGGTCGTGCTTCTTTTTCTCAGAGGGTATCTTTTCTGTATGTTCAAGGTGTAATAGCCCGTTCCTCTTGGACTTTGTCTTGGAGCGTGTCGCTTTTCTCCCTCGGGTCTCCATGGATGTAACCTGCTCTGTCTCTGCCCCTGACATTTACGTGTAGCATCTGGCTTCTCTGCAGGGTTTGGTCCTGGTGCCGCAGCTGAGGTGCAGCATATCTGGGACTCCGGCACTTGACATAGACTCGGGCATAATTGGTGCAGAATAAGTGATAGCTGTTTGTTAGCGCGAAGGGGGATGATAAAACAATATTTAAGGACATAGGTTTCAGTGGGAAAGTCATGGTGCCAAGACGACCTGTCTCCTGAGACACACTTCTCTTCTGGCCAGCCATCTCCTTCTTCTTAAAAACATGTGCAAAGACTGGCACGTAGTTTCATGGTAGAGCACAGCCCTGTGTTTGATACCCAGAACTGCACCAACAACAACAAAATTAATTACCAAACAAAAGTATAAACACCACCCTGCGGCCCTCTGAGACCCAAAGCAGCTTTCTTAGAAATTGCAGTATCAGCAGTATCGAGTAGAAACTCTGCCTCTGGATGTGGCAGGTGAAATTTCAAGTACCCCTGAGATACCTACCCCTTGATAGTTGACCCTGCACAGACATGTCAGCAGCCAGTATTCATGTAATAAATCAAATGACATTTTGTAACTGTATATTGTACAGTGGACCACGTTCTGTGTAGAAAGTCAGAGGTGAATGAGACTCAACTCTTGTTCTCAAAGCTATGTTTCTTTTCTTATGAGGAATCACACATACAGTCAACCGAGTAAACATGGACAAACTTTAAGGTATAGTTTGAAGAATTGTTACTTCTGTAAAAACCATGTGACCACGATGTTGGGGACCCCAGGCTCTCATCAGCATCTCCAAACCGCTCTTCTGGTTCTTGTCATCAGAGCCTGCTGACTTAATTGAGTCCCTATTAAAAAGTCTAGTGTACTACAGAGTAACTGCTTGTCAGTTTGTCTTAATGTGCCTCAGCATGTTTCAACAGCCTCGGAAAAACTATATTCCATGGTGAGACTTAGAATTGGTGATACAGGCTGTCTACTTGTACCACATTATATTTTAATTATAGATTGATATATTGAAAAATTACCATATGCTATCAGACAACATGGAAAAATATAAAGAAGAGAGACTGTTTTTTAGTCAGTTAGCCTAGATGAGTCTGGTGTTACGGGCCTGTAATCCCAGAAATCAGGCAGAAGGATCACAAGTTCAAGGCCTGCCTAGTCTGCTGACTGAGTTCAAGAGAACAAACTTGTGAGCTCCTATCTCAAAATATAAAGTGAAAAAATAAAGGTGCTGGGGTGTAGTTCAGTGGTAGAGCACCTAGCATGCACAGCCCTAGATTCAGTGCCCACCCCCAGAAAAACAAAAACGGGTAACTAATGTCTGGGAAGAAACACTGTAAACTGCAAAGTGTGAGTCACAGACAGCAAACCAACAGCTATGTGTCTCATGAGGCACTGATTGGTCAGCTGTCCAAACACTCCTAGTCAGCAATACCCAGCAGAGAAAATCACAAGGGAGTAAATACTTTATGAGAACTATGATATGGGACTCTCTTTAGACTAACGTCTAAATTACCAGATGTGGAGAAACTTCTTTGGGCCTTACTCTTTCAGAGTACTCATTGAGGGAAATATCAGTTATTGGCTTTACTTTTGAAATTTTGTGACTCTTGATTTCTTTGTAAAAGTTGAGCTTTTCATTGGGAGTGCTTTGACTTTTATGAAGTTGCCTCTGCAAGGTGTCAGGGTTGTTTTCAGAGGCTGGATGTGCAAAGAAGAGGTTAGAACGCTTTTGTGTCCTATGTATGAAAAAGCCCAGCAGTGGGCTGAGGGATGAAAGCCTCTCATGTTTATCCAGGGTCATCCCTTTAAGACAAAGTCATATGAAGATTTGAACTGAACACCACGGCAGAACTTACAGCTCAGGGTCAACAGTGGATCTCAAAAATAATCATATCTAATTTTTTTCACGTATGCAAAAAAACCAAAGCCCACTCATGTCTTCACCATCTTTTTGTTTTTGTTTTGTTTTTATTTTGGTTTTGGTTTTTTGAAGCAGGGTTTCTCTGTGTAGCCCTGGCTGTCCTGGAACTCACTCTGTAGACCAGGCAGGCCTCAAACTCGCCTACCTCTGCCTCCTGAGTGCTGGGATTGATAGAACAGTGGTGAGTGCTCTGCATTGTGTCCCGCCATCGTTTTCATAGACAAGATGTAACTTTTTAACGAGTAACCATGCTCTCCTAAGCATGGCTCTCAGCTGCAGGTGGGCTTCTGGTTTGCTTTTTTTTTTTTTTTTTTTGAGACAGGGTACCCTGTTGTAGCCCTGACTAGCCTGGAACTCACAGAAGCCTACCTGCTTCTGCCTCCCAAACAACTTCTGGGTTGTTGTTGTGTTTATTTTTTTAAGCTTTTGGAACTTTAAAGAATCACAAACAAAATTCATTGAATATTTAGACTTCACAGTAATATAACAAACTGAGTTTTTAGGGCTGTTAGTAAATATTTAAACTTTTGTTAAAATACCAGATTCATCTTGTGTCATTTTCTTCTTAAGCTTTTTTAACCAAAATATAACTTCCCATGAGATGGAGTAGGGTAAGGTTGGAGTACTTCGGAGTATCTGTATGACATTCGGTCTTCACTAGACTTCTCTGCTCTTAGTGAACCGGCCATGGTGATTCATACTTGCTGCTTCAACACTTGGAAGGCTGAGGCAGGAGGTATGCTTCAGGTAGGACTTCAAGATCAGCCTGGGCAACATGGGAGACCTCAAAGAATTTTAAAATATTGTTGGCCGTGGCTAATAGAGCCCAACAAAATAGTGAAACTACCTGCCTCTCCCTTCTGAGTACTGGGATGGTAGGCATATGCCACCACACTGCACCTGGTTTAATATCTTTAGATTTCTGAGGGGAAGGAAGGGGAGCATCGTAATGGAATTGAACCCAGGGTCTCATACATGCTGGGCAAGTGCTCTACCACTGAGCTGTCTGCATTTGAAACTTCTTTTATAGCTTGCTGATGACTGAATTTCAAGGCACTGAGGAATTATTTTTTAAAGTTCTCAGATACTGTTACCTAATGAGTTAAGCTTTGTATCAGATGAAATATTTTTTAAAATGTTAAGATGCCTTTTATTGTACAAAATATTGTGTTACTTTTGTAATATCTTTGTATATTGTGATTTTTTTTCTTAGCAATGTAATAAACTATTTTCTAAAAGTGCTTGCTAAAATTTTGCTATTTGCTTACAGAATATCAATGAACTTTCCTTACTTTTTGTAATATTTTTGTTATAAGGAGTGGTTGTTTGGGTTGTTGAGAAACATCAGGCATTTTATAAAATGTTCTCAGCACAATGTGCTTTTATCTGTAACTACCTTTTGAAACGGGAGTCTCAAGAAGCAATTGAAATGCCTTTTTCAAAGGCTTTGTTGTTGTTGTTTTATTTTTTTTTTTTTTTTTTTTTTTTTTTTTTTTTAGACAGGGTCTCACTGTGTAATCCTGACTGTCCTAGAACTCACTCTGTAGACCAGGCTGGCCCCAAACTCAGATACCAGCCTGTCTCTGCCTCCTGAGTGCTGGGATTAAAAACATGCACCACCACACCTGGCTCCTCGTCCCTCCCCTAACAAGGCAGAAGTCTCAGGATGGCAGTATGGTCAGGTTCTTTGAGAGTTCCCTTCATGGCTTGCCAGTGGCTACTATAGTGTCCTCACATGGGGCAAGGAGGGAGAGAGAGTGAAGAACAGAGGTTGAGATCAGGCATGCTGTGTGTTCTTCATACAAAAAGTTTTAGGTTTAAATTTTGTATTACATTTTATTCATCTATTTGTGTGTGAGAGCACGTGTGTGGAGGCCAGAGGACAACCTTTGTGGGGGTTAGTTCTCTCCTCCATCACACAGGTTCCATGAATCAAACTCGGGACATCAGATTCAGGGCAGGTGCCTTTACCCCCTGAGCCATCTCACGAGCCCCAATTTTATTTCTTTAAAGATAATCCCCCAAAATGTGTCCTTCAGCCAGCCATTTGCCCAGCTTCTCTCAAGTGCATCCCAACCTTCCAACATCCCATTCTATGACGTCAGCATTTTTACATTTCATGTATAAATTATGTCATGTGGTATTTATCTTCGGCCTCACGTATTTTATCCCAGGTTTACCTACATTGTTACAAATGGTGGACACACCGTGCTTCTAGTTGCCGAGGCCAGCCTGCCTGCTGTCCTTCTCCCAAAGCTGCCGGGGCAGGAGCAAAGCAGGAGGCCTCTCCCTCCTCGGTGTGTGTCCGAAGCCGACCACCTCTTTCGAACTCTTGTTTGAGACAGGGTTTCATGTCGCTCAGGCTGCCTCAAACCGGCCGTGTATCCAAAGATGGCCACTATCTCAGTGTATATTTGTACTGTGTTGTCTTTAGCTGCTCATCCATTGGTGGACACTCAGACAGACTTCTTATCTCGTTTATTGTAAATAATGCTGTGGACATGGGGATGTAGATCTATGAACCCAGTAATGGGCTTGCGAGAGCACACAGTTGTTCTGGTTTTCTGAGGAACTCTCTTAACAGCTGAACCAACATACATTGTCATCAACAATGCAGAGTTTCTCCTTACTCCATGTTCTTACCAGCGCTTGTCATCCATCTTTCTTCGTGTGTGTGTGTGTGTGTGTGTGTGTCTGTGTGTGTGTGTCTGTGTGTGTGTGTGTGTCTGTGTGTGTGTGTGTCTGTGTGTCTGTGTGTGTGTGTGTCTGTGTGTGTGTCTGTGTGTCTGTGTGTGTGTGTCTGTGTGTGTGTCTGTGTGTGTGTCTGTGTGTGTGTGTCTGTGTGTGTGTCTGTGTGTCTGTGTGTGTGTCTGTGTGTGTGTGTCTGTGTGTGTGTCTGTGTGTGTGTCTGTGTGTCTGTGTGTGTCTGTGTGTGTGTGTGTCTGTGTGTGTGTCTGTGTGTGTCTGTGTGTGTGTGTGTGTCTGTGTGTGTCTCTGTGTGTGTGGTCTGTCTGTGTGTGTGTGTCTGTGTGTGTGTGTGTGTCTGTGTGTGTCTGTGTGTGTGTGTGTCTGTCTGTGTGTGTGTGTGTGTGTGTGTTGCTTACATGAGTGCAGGGGCCCTAGGAGGCCAGAAGAGGGCATTGGATTCCCAGAAGCCAAAGTGACAGGTGGTTGTGACCCATCTCACATGGATACTGGGAACTCCACTTGGGTCCTCTGCAAAATCAGCCAGTGTCCTTAACTGCTGAGCCATCTCTTCAGCTCCTGACTTCCCTCTTTTTGATAATAGCCATTCTAATAGATGTGAAGTGGTATCCCATTTTAATTTTTATTTCTCTGATTAATTGGGTTTTCTTTTTCATAGGCTTGTTGGCCCTTTATCTTTTGAGAACATATATAATGGTTCATGGTCATGGTCCATTTTACCACTACATCTTTTTTTTTTTTTTTTTTTTTTTTTTTGACAGGTGGTCATATTACTTGCTAAGGAGATCAGGCTGGTCTCTAACTCAGAGCTCTGCCTGCTCCTGCTTCCAAAGGGCTGGAGTTAAAGGCGTGTGCCACACCAGTGCGTCCTTTGTTTCTTTGCTATTGGATCATTTTTGGATAGTGACCTGCGATCAGATGTATACTCTCGACTATTTTCCCCCATTCTGTGGGTTGTCTTTCCACTTCATTCTTTCCTTCGCTGTTCCAAAGGAGCCCTTTTTTGTTTAGTAATCCACTTGTCTAGTTTTGTTTTTGTTGGTCATGCTTTTGGTGGCAAATACAAAGCACAGTTGCCTAGACCACAGTCACGTTGCTTTTCCCCATGTTTATTTTTAATTTTTTTTCCTAGTTTTAGTTTTAGCCCTGAAAATTTGAGGTGGTTTTTAGGTGCTCTTTACATATGGTGTGACTTAAGGAGCTCATTGCATACATATCCAACTACCAGCACCTTTTACTGTTCTTTTTGTTTATTTTTGTTTTTTATTTGTTTTATTTATTTATTTGTTTGTTTGTTTATTTTCCCCCAAGATAGGGTTTCCTCTTGTGTAGCTTTGGAGCCTGTCCTAGAACTCACTCTGTAGACCAGGCTGGCCTGGAACTCACAGAGATCCTCTTGCCTCTGCCTCCCAAGTGCTGGGATTAAAGGATTGTTTTATTTATTATTTTTTTTAGTATTTTTTTAAATTTATTTTTTAAATTACACTCATGATATTCATGACTTACACTCATGATATTAATCACATTTGTGGTATTCATAGATTACATTTGCAGTATTCATTCAAATATATATATATATATATATATATATATATATATATATATATATATATAAAGTCAAATGTCATTTTTTGAAGGGGGTAGGAGGTCTTAATTACAGGCTTACAGCACAATGGGAGGACCCCGGAGGGCAGAAGTTTGCTACTGATGTTTTACAATCTTGCATCTAAGCTGTTAACGCCCATTATTCAGGATACACAGACAAGGAACTTCCCTTAAGCATTCAGGAGGGTGGAGCCTGGCAGGGAATTAGCATAGGGAGGATATCAAGGTCAAGGTCAGCAAGCAAGGCAACAGTTACCCAAAACGGGGGCCAGGGCCCTGCAGGTCCCCCTTTTGCTAAAAAATGAGCTTCTGGCTTGGGTTGCATGGGACATCAGCAGGTCACCTTACCCGTCATGGAGACACCTGCTCAGGCCACACAGGTGTTCTATCTTAGGTTGGTGAGTGCCCCCCAGGCATTACCCGTTTCTGAATACTCATTATCATACTGGCTCAATCTTGTGTGAGCTGCATGGTTAACTGCTGCCAAAGATCTCAAAGTGGCACTGGTCTTGCAATCTGTGTGTTCGATACAGAAAAGACCAACAGAAGTCCTATCTCACCCATAGCCAGTAGGCTAAAGGCAACTGAACCATTCCCTTCCTTAATGAGCCTTACTGCAAATTGGAGTCCTTGTAAGATAGTATCCCAAAAGCAACTGGAATTTGAGTTTATAAATTTATAATTTTCAAAGCCAATCAAGATGTATATAACTACTGAATTAAATTTATCATGCCCAATAGAATGAAAGATTAACTAACTGTGGTAGCTACTTTTGTTGCCAGGGTCTTCACTGTGCTAGCTGTAGTAAGCAATTATGAAATGGTAATCCCAGAAACAGTAGCAGCGGTGTGCGCCATTGTTATAACAGCAACAGCAGCAGCAGCAATGTCAAATTCTCTTCTGGATTGTGTGGACATCCACTGGCATGGCCTTTTACTGTTCTTAATATGACTGTCAGAAATAAGCTGAACGTAAATGCATGGATGTATTTCTGGGCTGGCATGTGTGGGTATTGCAGTCAGGCTGGCTTCGGATTTCCTGTGTCACTGAGGATGACCCTGAACTTTTGACTCTCCCACTTCTACAAGCGCTGGGGTTTCAGGCGTGCACCAGCACATTGATTGAGCGATGGACTGAGCACAGAACCCAGGACTCCTGCTGCTGAGCATGCATTCTGCCGACTGAATTACATCCCCAGTCCTTGCTCTTTATTATTTTTAAATGGGGTTTTATTGTGCAGGCCATGCTGGCCTGGATAGTGCTTTATACCTCAAACTCATGTTCTCTACCCTCCCTCCCCCACCATCTGAGTCCTAGGATTTCAGATTGAGACACCATGCCTATTTCTCCAACTTTGTTCTTTTGGTCTAAGCTCATTTGCTCGATAGCTCTTGTGGTTTCATACATAGTTTAGAGCAGTTCTGCTACAAATGACATTGCAATTCTGATTGCTTTTTTATCATATTGAACCATCCTTGAATCCTTGGGGTAATCCCTCATGGTCTCAGTGAGCTATCTTTTGAGTATGTTGTTGAATTTGTCTTGCAAGCATCTTAATTTTTTCATGTATGTTCATAAGGGACACTCTTAATGTCTTTTTGGAGTTTGCCACTGGAGTTTGGAAGCATTTCCTCTTTGCTTGCTTTAGAAAATTTGGAGATTAGCTGGGCCGTGGTGGCACACGCCTTTAATCCCAGCACTTGGGAGGCAGAGTTAGGCGGATCTCTGTGAGTTCGAGGCCAGCCTGGGCTACAGAGTGAGATCCAGGGAAGGCACCAAAACTACACAGAGAAACCCTGTCTCAAAAAACAAAACAAAAAAACAAAAACCAGAAAAGTTGGAGATTGCTATCAGCTCTTTAAATGTTTGGTAGCAGTGAACCCATCAGGTGCTAGGATTTTTCTTTCTTGAGACTTTTAATAGTTTTATCTCCTTATTCATTATTAATCTGTTCAGATTTTATTGAACATATGTTGGTAATAGGATTGTAGTGATCTGGAAGAAGGTAGTCATAGGAGGGTGGTTATTTTTAAGGGTTTTATGCATGTACATGTTGTATGTGTTGAGGCTAATGGTAGTCAGACTCACCATCAGAGCAGAAAATTAAGAATTTTGAAAAGGAGAAATAGAGGGCAGGCACTGGAAATACTGACATTATAAGCATAGCTTTTGGTATATGTAGATAGAAATTTCTAGATGTTATGTGTTCTATGAGAAGGCTTTAAAACAGCAATCCTCAATAGCAAGAGCACATAAAATCTGAGACCTTGGTTTCTAAACCCAATTTCTGGGGTTGGGGGTGTAGCTCAAATGATTCTCTAGTCTGCATGGGATCCTGCTCTCCAGCATCACATAAAGCAGGCATGACATACACCTGTAGTCCAGGCTCTTGATTGCAAAGAAAAATTCAAGCTCATTCTTGGCTACGTCCAAGGCCAGCCTGGGCTACACGACATCTTGTCTCAAAATTTTTTTCTAAAGTACTTTTGGGATGATGAGATGGCTCAGTGGGTAAAAGCCTGATGGCCCAAGTTCAATCCCCAGGACCCACATGGTAGGCAAGAACTGAACTGACTCATATACATTACCCTGACCTCCACATGTGTGCTGCAGCATGCATGGACACACATATGATAAATGTAGTAAGAAGTTTATTCTAGAAAAATAACATTTTCCACAAATGGAACCAGATCTTAGAAAAATTGCCTATTTCATAGCTAGTGCAGAGGAAATACAAAGATGAGCATGGAATATCTTTGTTTTATAGTAAGAATATACTCAAAGAATGGTAGACATAATGTCAAAAGTAAACAAGAGCTTGAATTGCCACTGCTCAGGCCAATACTTAGAAATAAAAAAAAATGTTAGTAACAAATTACCATCTCCTTGAATAAAATGGGATCTATGAATGGGGTGTGATAGTGACAATGGGATCTATGAATGGGGTGTGGTAGTGACATTGGGATCTATGAATGGGGTGTGATGGTGACAATGGGATCTATGAATGGGGGGTGATAGTGACAATGGGATCTATGAATGGGGGGTGATAGTGACAATGGGATCTATGAATGGGGGGTGATAGTGACAATGGGATCTATGAATGGGGGGTGATAGTGACAATGGGATCTATGAATGGGGTGTGATAGTGACAATGGGATCTATGAATGGGGTGTGATAGTGACAATGGAATCTATGAATGGAGGGTGATAGTGACAATGGGATCTATGAATGGGGGGTGATAGTGACAAAATGCTTTGTCTTGGTTCAATCCCCAACACCCCGAAAGAGAAAACCAAGGCTACAGTCCACAATGATGCAGCAAATGATGAACAGGGAAGGAAAGGTCAATCGTTACATGTAAAAGGAATGGCAGGTTTTGGCAATTAGTATCCAGCAATCATGAGTCAGGTGGAGATCGTCAGTGGATGCTGTGTGATGAGTGAAGATCTGGTCCATCTACGAGGCACTGACTGCAGAGGGGACGGAGAATTCTAAGACTGGAGTAGTTGGAGAGACAACACCTTCCCCAACTGCTGACACCCAGCCCTCAGAAACCGGAAAACTTGGGAACTGTTTGACAGGTAAGATGCAAGAAGGAAACATTTCTTCTGTGGCATTCTCACGCGCCTAAATCTAAGAAGGAAGCACTAGGCAGACTGGAGCTGAGGGGTAGTCTACTAAATAACTGGTCTGAAATCTTAAAACTGCTTCATGAATGTCAACGTAACCACGGACTACAAAGTGTGATGACTCGATCATGACGCCTGTGACAAACGGCAACCTGAGTGAAGCCTTCGGGTTAGAGAATGGTAGTCTATCAGGGCTAACTTCCTGGTATGGTGGGCGTCCTGTGATTTACAAGATGTCTTCCTGGAATTACACACTGATGTATTTGAGATGGTGAGATGTTGCTGACTCAGCAACTCAGTGGGAAAGTTCCTTTGTGCTTTTCTTAGTACTTTTAAGTTTGGAATTATTTTGAAAAAAAAAAAAAAAGGATATGAAAGTAATTTTTTCATAATGATAAAAAAAAAAAAAAAGGTACTGTGCTAGCTGGTTTTTATGTCAACTTGGCACAGGCTAGACTATCCGGGAAGAGGGAGACTCAATTGAGAAAGTGTTTCCATAGGATCGGCCTGTGGGCAAGTCTGTGGTGCAATGTTGATTAATGATTGATGTGGGAGGGCCCAGGCCACTGTGGGCGGTGCTAGCCCTGAGCTCGTGATCCTGGGTGCTATATGAAAGCAGACTGGGCAAGCCACGAGGAGTGAGCCAGTAAGCAGTGTCCCTCCTTGGCTTTTGCTTCAGTTCCTGCCTCCTGCCCTGACTTCCCTCGATGATGGAGAGTAAAATAAACCCTTTTCTCCCTAAGTTGCAAGGTAAGCGGGTACCATTTAAAAACCAATTCACAAAAGCTCCCTCCTGGACTGTGGTTGTGGCCCTTGAATACAGTGCATACCCTTTGAAAGGCAGAAAGAGGATCATGAACTCAAGTCCAGCCCAAGCTGTAACATGAGACCCTACCTTCAGTGACCACACAGTTCATTCTCGTGTGTGAACTTAAAGGGAACAGAATAATAGCTGAGCTGGCTGACGAGGAATGCTGAAACATGTAGCGATCATGAACTCGGGCATCCGCAGTGGCCTGTATGGGTCGTGAGGAGGGATGGGGACCCATCCCTCCCTGAGAAACTACAGCTGTTGATGGATGCTTGAAGGGGCGCTGTCCTAAGTGCTGCAGCTATTTGCGAGCCTGCTCTGTGCCACAGCCACGCCCACAAAGGTTGTCATCTCAGGGGTCACAAGGGCCTCGTAGGGAGGGGCTTCCTCGGGGATGGGAGGGAGGTAAGAAAGGGTAGGGGTTAGTGTGGCAGTGCGCGCCTTTAATCCCAGCACCTAGGAGGAAGAGAAAGGCAGATAGCTGTGAGTTCTAGGACAGCCAGGGCTACATAGAGACTGTCTCAAAAAATAAAAACAAAACAAAAAGAAAGGATGGAGTGTAAGTGCGACCACTGTGTATTATGTGCAGGTGTGAAACTGTCAAAGAATAAATTTAATTAAAAAAAAAAAAAAAGACTAGAGCTCCAAGTGTGTGTGTGTGGGGGGGGGGGGAACACCTGCTGTTTTTCTCTTAGGAAATGGAAATTTAACTTAAGTCACTTAATTTAACTTGCAAAAGTAACCAGTTACCCTACCAGGAAAATTCTCATTTATCAATTCTATTTTTCCTTGACTTCTCCAGCTCTTCGGAGTTGATTTTTTCCCCTAAAGTAAACTATAGATTATATTTGCAACCAAGAACAAAAAGCTTGCTCTGCAAATGACGAACACTGCTTCTAATGTGAACACAGCAGAGAGAAGGGACCAGGGAGGCAACAGTGTGGCCAAGGGACCCGAACCCACAACACTTCCTAATCCTGTGTCCCCAGTCCCACGACACTGAAGAAGTGTCTGCAGCCACTGTTGACCCTTCAACAGGAAATCATTCAAGTAACAGTTTGCTGTAAGTTCCTGGCGTTCGTCTTTTGGGTCCATTGGGCTCAAAGCTGAACTAAAAGAAACAAAGGACTTACCCTAAATTATTTAAACTTCTTTTGTTGTGAAATTTCACCAGAAACTGAGAATTATTCACCATTTATTCCTGATACAATATCTAAAATACATCTTTTTAATAACATAGTTCTTTATTGATTCTTTGGAAATTTCACATTATGCACCCCAATCCCACTCACCTCCAAGTCCCTCCATATCTGCTCTTCAGTCCTCCAGCACTCCCCCCACCAAATTAATTAAAAAAACAAAACAAAACAACAACACCTTGCTCCTACCACCTGGCTCCTCCACCTCGCCAACACTTCTTCATTCATCCTAGCGGCATCAGGAGCTGCGGTGTGTCATGAAGTACACCCTTTTGTCCAATCAGCCCCACCCACAAAATGTTCATCGCAGTGAGTCATCGGTCTGGTTCAAGGACTCTGACACTCCATCACCTCTGGACACTCATGGAAACTCCTCTCAGGTATCCTGCTGTTGCTCCGTCATGGAGATCCTGCAGCTACTGTTCAGCAGGACCAGTCCCTTCATGAGCTCTAGCAGGTCCTAGAAAGGGCAGATGTTAGGATGGGCCAACCCAAGCCCAGGATGTGGGCCTGGGTGGTGGCTGGGCTGGACAGTATGGGCCACTGGGACCAAATCCCTCAGGCGAGGGACGGAGCAAGTTCTCCTACCCCCATGCCATTGGAGCCAGCTCTCCCATGGCCATGGTGAGGGGTGGGGCCATCTCTCCAGAGTGTGGGGTTGGAGGGAGCTCTCCCACGAGGGGCAGGAGCAGCTTTCCTGCTGCAGTGTACAGCCAGGGGGCAGGGCCACCTATTCCAGAGTCAGTGAAGGGCTGAGTTAGCTCAGCACAGCCCTTGGATTTCAACACACATGGTTCTTACAGCCCTCTGTGGTAACACAGGCCATGGACATCATCACAGACCTCAGCTGCAGCAGGACCCCTGACCCAGACATGGCCCTCAGCAGCAGCTCGGACCCAGACATCACCACTGCCCCAGGTGGCAGCACAGGCCACCCAGATCAGTGTGGCCCTGGTGGTACAATGGCCCTCAGACAGCAATATGGCCACAGGTTGTGGCTTAGGCCCCAGGCATCCATGTGGCCTTTGGTAGCAACACGGGCCAGGGACATTAACATGGACCTGACTATGGTAGGACCATGGACCCACACATGGTCCTCTGCAGCAGTCCAGGACCAGATGTCACCATGGCTCCAGGTGGCAGTGCAGGCCACTCGGATTGACATGGCCCCAGCAGCATGACCCTCGGACACCAATATGGCGCCAGGTGGTGGCCCAGACCCCTGGCATCAGCATGGTCTTTGATGGCATCAGGAGCCATGGACATCAACACTGACCCCGGTTGCCTGAGGTAGGGCTACGGACCCAGACATGGCCCTCAGCTGCAGCTCTGGGCCCAAACATCACCTTGTGGCAGCACAGGCCACTCAGATCTGTATGGCCTCAGCTGTGGCATGACCCTCAGACTAAAATACATCTTAAGGATCTGTGAATTGTGTGCAGAGAAACATGAATAATCAAACATTGTTCAATCAATGTATCAAAAACAAGAAAGATAGACACAGGGAGAGGGAGGGGAGGGGGAGATAGATAGATAGATAGATAGATAGATAGATAGATAGATAGATAGATAGATAGATAGATAGATAAAGGGTCAAGAAGTTGTGCCAGACGATGAAAATTACACTTAAATCTAAATTTTATTGAGCTTTCCTTCTGGAATTTTTAATAATTAATTCATCTTCTTCTGGTTCAATATGTTTAAGATTTCTCTTCTTCATCATGCCATTTATTACAAATAATTATACAAAGTCATATAAGACATACATTAGCCATTTCTTGGGGAGCTATTTGCTATCCAAATTCCAGAAGGCAATCTCCTGGCATTGTGCATCTGATTGACATCCTTGAGGGCACCGTCACACACAGGAGCAACAGGTGCTCACGACCAGAGTTTATAGAAAGGAGCCTGGAGACACACTCCAGTTCCAGACCTGGTTAACAGGAGTGACTGATATCTTAGGCGTCATTTAACTTTGTTTCCTTGTTTATGAAATGATATAATGTTAGCTATACCTTATTAAAATGTTTGAAGTTAGAAAATAGTTGAAACACTGTAAAATGTGTTTGTATTTGTTTAGCAACCTCAAATTTGTGAACTTGTGACCCAGAAACAGAAGTTATTGAAGGCACTTGTTTCACTTAAAGGATGTAGGAAAGTGTCTAGGCTAGCAGTTCTCAAGCTCCCTAATGCTGTGACCCTTTAATACAGTGCCTCAAGTTGTGGGGACCCCAACCATAACATTATTACATTGCTACTTCATCACTGTAATTTGCTACTGTTATGAACCGTAATGTCAATATCTGATTTGCAGGATATTTGATATGCATTCCTTATGGGGGTCTTGACCCACAGGTTGAGAACCAAGGCTCTAGAGTTACACCTCCAGCATTGTTACTGCCTTCTACAGGAGACAAGTACTGCTAACTTTAGATTGTCAAAATAGTAACTTGAGGTCATTAGGACTTTTGACAAATCACACTTGAAAGCACTTCCACTGATAACAGCTTGAGGGGACCTGGGGAAAATAATACTATCAGATGTGCACTTGACACATTAGACTACCACAGCACACTCGACTACAAGAGTCTGGTTGTAGCGTTTATTCAGATGATCTGAAAACGTTAGCAATCCCTGCAAAGGTACTGTGTCTCCTGTAGGAAATCCGCTGGAAGAAGTCACAGCTCCTCTTAACAGGGTCCCCACTGCACACTTCTCTAAGTGACAGAAGGAAAAGGGGTCGATTCCTAGTTTGGTGTCATGGTCATGAAACGGGATGAGAAAACATGAGACATACTCAGAACAACAGAACACAAACTATGCATACATATAAATCCTGAGGTGTTACAATGAACTTCAGATACAGATCAACATGATCCAAGTCGTTTTAAAGACACCGTTGTGGTGGGTAAGTCATTTTCCAGGATACGCCGCCTGTATGTCCACATCATGTCAGGAAAACCCTTTGTGTGAAATGTGAGAGCTAGTCATCCAAAGCAGGTGGCCAGTCAACATCTACAGACTAAAAGAAAGAACACAAGTCATTAAAACAGACATTCTGGCAAGCATTGCTGGGGACAGTTTTACTGGAATGCAAGAGAAATGACACTGGACGAGAGCGGCAACACTGAAGGCCCATCTCTGAACTAATGGAGACACATTACTCCTGCATCTCCTGCTCCTAGGAGGAGAAACTGAAAAACCATGATGTCAGTTGTGAGCAAAGTATAAACAAATTCAGATTTGGGTAGTCACCCTTTTCCTCACAAGACTCAACAACTGTTGCTCTGAACATTTTCATTCTACCATCTGATATTTAACAAAATATAGTTACGTATCACTTAACGGTGGGGACACATTCTGAGAAATGTGTCATTGGGTGACTTCATCGGGCAAACATCTGAGTGTACTTTCTTACACTAAGGTGTGATGTCACCAGGTGATATTAGCTAGTGGGACCAGTATTACATGGCACATGGCTCAAGCAGTCTGTGACTAAATGTGAAGAAATGAATACAGAAAATCACTAGAACTAAAAAACGTCAAGTATCTTCTCATTTCAGAATTTTTGTTTCTTTTAAAATTTGGCTCAAGTGCCGGGTGGTGGTGGTGCACACATTTAATCCCAGCACTCAGGCAGAGGAAGATGGATTTCTGTGAGTTCAAGGCCAGCCTACCCTCTTCTATCCCAGGTCCTTCCTTCTTGCCCCCCCCACCCCCCACTGCCAGGGCTTGGGAAAATGGCCACATAAACTTGTTTCTGACTAACTTTTAAATGCTTCACCTTATCTGTTCAGTTTGTCTTGAGAAACAAAGAAACAAACACATGACCACGTGGTCAGTCATCATTTGATAAGGGCCGTCATGTGGTCAGGCAGATGCCATCTTTGCTAAGGTCAAAGGGGGACAGGTCATATGACCTCACTGCCATCTTTACTAAGGGCAACAAAAAGTCACTTCCGGTCAGTGGCTCAAGCATGAGCAGGGATCCCGGCCCTCCAGCCGTCTGGGCAGAGCAGAGGTCCGGTCGCGGCCTGGCATTCATTCCTCTGCAGCTGCTCATGTGGGCAGGGCCCAGACGTATGCGCCCCCCTCAGGGGCATCAGTGGAACCACATGCAGGCATTATCATTATTTTAAGATTCTGAAATTTCAGATTTTAACATTAATAGGGCAGTTTGGGTCACAAGCTCAGGATTTTAAATTTGCCTTGGTTGTCTTCTAAATATAAACTTAAACTTCTCATCAGGCCAAAGACATCTCTGCCCAATCTGTACCTGGCTCTCTCTAAATAAAAACTGTACATACTTTTTTAACCCAATCTTTAATTTTGTTAGGACTCAAAGGTATGAGCCTAGATACTCATTACCTGCTCTTCTATGATTTGGATTTTAGTACTGATTGATGATACAAATTCATCTAAAACTTTCATGTCCTTTTATAAAATAAAAATTCATATGAACTTCACAGGATCAAAAGAAGCCATGGGACCCACTTCACAGAGGTCAAACAAGCTCCAGACAAATGAGTTTCCTCACATGTCTGTTCCTGGGGATGGAATTTCTCTCCCTCTTGGTCTCCCTTTCCCAGTCACTAAGACCATGGGCCAAGAGCTTCCAAATAAATTCATAAAATTTTAACTTCCATCTCTAGTCTAATCTGTTTCAGTGGCCTTCCATCTGGCTGACTGACACATCCAGGCATTGGCTACTGACTTCAATCTGTGAGACATGGACCTGCTGAAGGCTGATGGTGAACCAGTCCAGCCAAAAACATAATCATTTCCTGTCTCTACAGCTAGGTCAGATGACCACATACTTCTGATAAATTCCACATTGCCTAGGTTCCCTCCTTACCTTTGACTAGCCAGGGTCCTGAACACCTGCATCCCGTTGCAGCTTGAAGCAGTTATGGAGAAGAATGCATCGTCTTATGTTCCCTGCTCTCAGGACAGGCTGGAGGGCTAAGTCAAAAGTGAACCCTTGGCATAGGGAACTGACGTGGCTACCTAATGCTCATTGATATACCAAGAAACTGGACCCAATACTGCAATAAGATAAGACACTTGACCTTCTTTATGCAGAACAAAAAAAGTATTAAATAATCTTGAGAGATGATTATTTCTATATATATCATTCAGGATTATAATCTGGCTGTACTCAAAGATCAGAACTACAGCATCTGGGCCTTAAAAATGGTAATAGATTTAGATATCACTGCCAATGGCTTTAAAAATGTCTCTCTTGGGCTGGAGAGTTGGCTCAGCGTTTAAGAGCACTGACTGCTCTTCCAGAGGTCCTGAGCCCAATTCCCAGCAACCACATGGTGGCACACAACCATCTGTAATGAGATCTGGTGCCCTCTTCTGGCCTGCAGGCACACATGCAGACAGAACACCATATACATAATAAATAAATAAATTTTTTTAAAAAATGTCTCTCCTTACTCAAGGTCTGTTCAAGAATGTGAGCCTCTCTGTCCTTGCTAACTTCATTAAGCTGTAACAAACTGGGAAACCTGTACATCCACATCTAACAGATTTTGTTCCCCCAGTTCTCAAACACCTGTAGAGATATGAGAGTATGACATTTAATATAAAAGCTTTTTATGACAGAGAGACATGTCAGCTCCTGGCAGCATCTTATATCTCCTCCAAGAAGATAGATGGCCACAAAAAAACTTCCAACTGGAAGTTCATGGCAAGGCTGGCCACGTAGTGGAAAGCTGAGCTCCTGTCCAGACCGTGAATAAGAGGAGCAACAGGGATTGACTGTGCTCTGTGCAAAGACAGGCAGGATGACCTCCCCGAATTTTTTTTTTTTTTTTTTTTTTACTTGAGAGCCCAAAATATTTTATTTAACAATTTGAATTTAGGAAAAATAGCAGCTCCCAGGGAGGAAGCTTCTTGAATCAAAAGTGGTTGGCAGTCAACACAGAGCCTGGGCAGGGTTGCACCAGGGGCAAGGGTCCTGCCTGGTCCCAGCAAGGACACAAGTTGCTACTGACCCACAGGGACAGGTCTTTCTTAGTGACAGGAACAGGAGGGTCCGGGCACACTCATCTATGGAACATTCTGGAAACCATTCTGTGAGTCTTTCCTAGATAATTCAGGGAACCAGAAAACCAGGAAGGGCTGTACTAATTCCACTTTCTACAATTTCTAAATTTAATACCAAACAAACCGTTTATGTTTCCTACCCTCCCCGAATTTCTACTGCACAGAAAAAAATCTGTCAGATCTTCTGGCCCTATCAGCTGAACAAGTGCTACCTTTGGGGCTTCTGTCCCACAACAACTACGGAGAGACTTGGGACTGCTGCCTGGGTAGCTGGAAAGCTGTCTCACTTCTTAAATTTATCCTTCTCAGATCTGACGATGTTTGATGACTAGGGTTCCAGTTTAACAGCCCCAATCCTGAGATTACAAGCACCTTAATAGTTGATCAGTAAGTTTCCTGTTGAAATTACAGACAGGTATGCCTCATTCACAGACTTCATGGTACAGGTTTCAGGTATAACTCCAGAGGTTCAAAGTTTTAATACTGATAAATGAAGTTTTGATAAACTGATATAGCATTGATTACTAAAGGTTTTTAATATTTTTAACCCTTTTGCTATGATGTAACTCCATTCCAGCTGTCTTACAGATACCCACAGATTCCTAGGAAAAGTTCTACCATTGCATCAAGAAATCTGGTCTGATGAAAACTAACAACCCGCAGAGACATTTCTGACCCCACCTATTTTTCAAGCATATTTTGCAGATTCGCTGTTCCCGCCTGACCTCCAGAGAGACAGCAGATGCCATGGCTTCTGTACTCCTGATTTGGCATGCCATTTCCCCCAAGCTCCTGGAACACCACTGCTGCAACCTGCCTCCTCAGCTCCTCAAGGAACAGATAGATGCCTGACATCTCTTGCCGTGAGTGACTGCGCGCGCGCGCGTGTGTGTGTGTGTGTGTGTGTGTATGTGTGTGTGTATGTGTGTGTATGTGTGTGTGTATGTGTGTATGTGTATGTGTGTGTGTGTGTGTATGTGTGTGTGTGTGTGTGTGTGTGTGTGTGTGTGTGTGTGTGTGACTCCTGGTTTCCCCCTCCCCACTTGGACAGCCTGAAGCAGTCCCAGGAATTCAGCGCCCCTTGTTCCCCGACTTGCTATGGATAACTCACCTTTTTTATAATTAAAGTGGAGGACATTTAATATTCTGACCTGCCCCTTGGAAACCCACCCCTTTGGGCCACCCTGCGTCCTGATGTAAAAGTGTGATTTAAGGAGCCCCCCCCCTTCCACTCTCTTTCTCTCCATTCCTATGAGGTGTGCACCCTTGACCCCCCCCTTCCTCTCTCTTCTGTCTCTTCCTCTTCCCCTATCTTTCTCTTATCTCTCTATTACAATAAACTCATTTCCACGCGGATGCAGCGCCTGGGTTATGAATGACGTGCCACTGCCCGCTGCTACATCTGCCCAGCATGTTTTCTGTCACATGTGGGATACCCTGGTCAGCCGGGGTCCCCTGAGCATGCACAATATCATAAAACAACCCCAAAACCAAACCAAACCAAAAGCTTTAAGTGCCTTACTACAACTAATGCATCCATTAGCCCATGATCACTTCACACTTCAGATTCCCTAAGCAGCAGAAAACCCAAACTTGACCACTGCACAAGTACACACTGCAGCTTTTATGACTCCCAAGACGTGCTGTGCTAGGGTTTTAGATACAGCCATGGACCAAATCATCATGTCAGTTCACGAGTAGTTCCTCAAACTAAAAACGAGACACAAAGAATCAACTGTGTGTGCAGAGGACAGGGAAGGGGAGGCATAGCACTGTGGGTCAGTAGCTCTACAAGGTCCTACTTGACCAGGCTGAGAAACTGACCCGGGGCTGACTCTAAGCTGTCTATTAACATGGATTGGAGCATGGCTCAGTGTAGAGTTTTGCCTAGCATCCTAGAAGAAAATGTCTTCAATTATTTATTTGAGATTATAATATAATCACATCATTTTCTCCCTCCAAACCCTACCCTCTATCCTTCCTTGCTCTCTTTCAAATTCATGGTCTCTTTTGTCATAAATTGTTGCTATATACACACATAAATGTACACGTACACGTACACACACACACACACACACACACACACACACACACACACACACACACACACATATATGTTCCTAAATACAACCTGCCCAGTCTGTGTAATGTTACTTGTATGTGTATTTCCAGACCATTTGGCATTGGATAACCAATTTTTTAAAAAAGCGAATGTGGTCGGGACTCCTGTGACACTAAGTTGTCTCCTTACAGCAGCTTCATGAGGCCCCTGCCGTCTGGACAGTGGGTCCTGGCTGCCCCGCAAGAGCGTGTACCATCTAATGACCGCACGACTGCCACGGCTGTCTTCACAGGGGCACACGTCCACTTCCTCTCGTACCTCTGCAGAACGCTAGCCTCTCCTAGGACTTTCAGTGGAGTCAGGCAGGAATTCAACTTCTAATCAGGTTTTCTTTGAGGAGCACTGATTGGTGACATCACAGCCCAGCAGAGCCGTTCTGTCTTTAGAGGTTAACCCTGTCTGGACTGACAGCTCTTACCTTCCCTGGGAGACAATGCCCTGCTTTGCTGTGTTTGTTCTGAGTCAGGCTCCCATGCTCTTGCCTCTGCCTCCTGAGTGCTGGGTTACAGATGAACCACTATGCCTGGCTTGAGAAATCCAGTTTACTTTATCTGATCTGATACCTATTCTGAATAGATGCTCTTGAGCAAGTGGTCTTAGATACCCCCTTGAACATTTACTTATTTTGTATGTGTGTGTGCATACTCATGCTTGCACACACGTGCCCATGCCACAGCACACAAGGAGATGAGTGGTCCTCTGCTTCTATCATGTGGGTCCCAGGGACTGACTGAATTTAGTGGGGCCTTGGCAGCAACAGCCATTACTGAGATGAGCTCAGCCCAGCCGGGAAGTTCACCACCACCCAACTCCCCTCTTCGAGAAAGAGTATCTCTATATTGCCCTGGCTGTCCTGGAAATACCCATGTAAACCAGGCTGGCCTTGAGCTCAGACCCACCACCCCCTCCCTGCTTCTCTAGTGCTGGGATTAAAAGTGTAGGCCCTCATGCCCAGTTCTAACATTCTTTATAAAACACAACCTTAGCAATCAGAAGGATGCATAAGGCAGTTAAACTTTATTTTCTTGTTTTCTTTAAAGGTTTAATCTAATGCCAAGGGTAAATTAGTAAATGACAGTACCTAATACCAATTAGTAAATTATATAATCCACAAGCATCACAATGGATCCTGGTTGTTGTTTGTTTAAAATAATTACACAGATAACTCTTTCCTGTACCACAAAGCTTCTGTGAGGTTTTACTATCTTCAAATACCTGCAGAGGGCTGGAGAGACGGCTCAGCGTCTCAGCGTCTAAGAGCACCGGCTGCATCCCGGAGGACCTGGGCTCCGTCCCAGCACTCACCTGGTGGCTCACAGCCATCTGCAACTCTGATTCCAGGGTACCCAACACCCTCTTCTCAACTCCAGGAGCACTAGGCACACATGTGGTGCAGACATACATGCAGACAAAATACTCATATACATAAAAGAAAATAAATCTAAGAAAAAAAAAGACCCTCATATAAAAAAAAAAAAAAACCCATGGAGACAGGCAGTGCTATTTGGTTTAGTGTCAAAAGATCTAATTTAGCTGAATTTGATTTGCAGATGTGCACTCCCCCATAAAATACTTTACCTCCACATCTAGCTCAAGAATGTCTGCAGTCACGTTCATCAGAGAGCCAATATTCGGCTTGGTTCTCCCAAAGTCTCCGTGTACAAATTCTTTAATGTAGCTAGGTCTGTTTAAGGAAAAGATCATGCAGTACCAACTACTTTGGCAAGTGGAAGGGAAAAATGAATAGAATTTTAAAATGTTACAAAAGAGATGCCATTTCTAAACTCGGACTTGAGATGTGTATCTCAGAAAATAAGCTGAATGCCAGCGGCCTGGATGCCAGCACAGTAACCAGAACCTCTGTTTACATCAAACTCACCAGGGGCCACGGCTTTGCTTTGTTTCAGACAGGGTACCCCAGACTACATGAACTTGACCTGGATCCTCCTGCTTCCACCTTCCAAGTGCTGAGACTGGAAACCTGCCGCATCTCCCACCCCAGCTTTGGGTTATTAGCTCATCTCAAAATGCCAAGGTTCGGGTATACATTAAATTAACTATATAGTCCAATGCCTTTTTTTTTTTTTTGGGATAGCATCTCACTGTGTAGACCTAGCCTAGAACTCACTCTGTAGACCAGGCTGGCCTCCAACTCAGAAATCCACCTGCTTCTGCCTCCTGAGTGCTAGGGTTAAAGGTGTGTGCCACCATGCCCAACCCAATGCTTTTCTTTTTAACCCCCCCCTTTCATGTCTCCATTTCTATTTTGATATATGGTCCCATTTTTTAATAATGGCAATTGGTATCTACCAAACAGTAAGTTCCACAAGACCACACAGAAAGTGACCTCAACAATGGGGCTCCTTGTAACACCTTAGCATTAAGATGGAAGGGAGAATTAAGTTATTAATTTAGTCTTCTTTAAAAATAAACGTAATACTTATTATTTACGCATGCATGTGTGTCTCGTGAGTGTACACCATGTTCGGGTGACTGTACACCATGTTCGGGTGACGTTGGAGGTCAAAAAGGGAGCAGGACCTCTACCCTGAGGCCGCAGCCTCAGGCAGTTGTGAGCCAAAGAATTAAGGTGGTTTTGCTTGGTTGATGTTGTCCGCTTTTTGCTTCCTTCTCTGTGTGTGCTCCCGAGTGCTCCGCCATGCACCCCCCAACCTGACCTTGGAACCACTGTGTAGTCCAGCCTGTCCTGAATAGAAGCAATCCTGCGTGACAGGAGTCCAGTGTGAACTACCACACCTGGCTAAATTATTTTTGAGTTGGGTTTAGCAACTTTGTGTTCTCTTTCTAGGTCTTTACATTTTGAAGGCAATGGTTAAATCTGGAATTTGTTCTTAATAAGATTAGCATTCCACAGCACTCTGCTGTAGCCCTGACATTATCTGCAAAATACACATCTTCCCCATTGTTCACTAAGAAACAAGAACAAGAACACTGCATGAGTAAACGGGATCAGTGTAAGTAGTTAACGGCATCTGCATGGGCAAATGAATGCATCCTCAACACTAGGAAGCAACATTACAAGTTTTCTCTCCTCCTCCTCCACTACATGTTCTGAATCAAACAGAGGACATACTGTTATTTAGTAGCTTTCCCCCCCTGAATTCACAGGTTCTCTTCAATTGCCATTCTTTTTCTCTGATTTTCTTCAGAGAAAGCCAGTAGTAAAGAAGGAAGCCGGCCAAACAGGAGGCCAGACAGTGGGGAGGTCTGGACCTGACTCATGCTGGAGGGATGAGACTGGGGGCAGTCAGCCTGGCTGAGTCGGGGTGCTGGGCTGTGCAAACCTGGGCCAGCACACAGGAACTGAGAACACAAAGGGCATGGACCTCTACGAGAACCACGTGCTGTGCACAGTCACCAGTTCTTGGCTGACATATTAAGTACATATATGTAGCTGTTTCCAAAGGGTGTGAGTTTTTCCAAAAGACAAAGAATTCCTTCTTGGCATGTAAATTAAAGATGGGGTTAGTTTTATTTTGTTTTTATAATCTCAGGAAGGCCATGAGGCTCAGTGGTAAGATATGTACTTAGTATGTATGAGCCCTGAGTTCAATCCCCAACACCAAAGTCAAAATAAATTTTAACATTTGTCATTTCTTTGAATTCCATCCACAATAGCCAAATGTGCTCTAAACAATAAAGAAGAAACAAGCTGCCCGTCAGAATCTGCACAAACCATCCCTGATTCAAAGTGCAGAACGGAAAAGGTATTTAGAGTAGATACCCCAGTTCAGCGAGGTCAATCCAGGGCACTCTCGGGTGGTGTAAAGGCGGGAAAAGATGTTTAAGAGAAGGAGAGGCCCCTCATTACAGCAATATGATGATGAGACCATCTGGTGACCAGCCCTCGACTCTTCCCACGGGGGAGGGTACGTTGCTATACACAGAACCATGCACTACCTGCATGCCAAATAAAATATTTATCATTTCATGCCACTGGAACACACACACACACACACACACACACACACACACACACACACACACACGTTGGTTGGGAAGGGCAATAAGAAAACCAAGCATGGTGAGACATGCCTGCAACCCCAGCACTTGGAAGGCAGAGGCAGAATCTGGAGATCAGGGACAGCCTGGGATTCACAGTGAGACGCAGTCTTAAAAGAAAGCCAATATTAAACTAGGCCTAAGACTGCTGGAGCTCTCTGACGTTTCCATTAGAAACTCAGTTCTGATCCCAAAGCCACAAGTCAAAATAGGTTATAAACAATTATTAGCATTGGCATGCAGGTATTTAAAACCCTGAGTTACAGTCTTTCTATTTAAAACACAGTCAAAATGCTGTGTCCAAACCCTGACTGCTTACGGTGGTGACATGTCCCGGTGTCTGGGTTGGGGTTTTCACACAGGCCTGTGTGTGTGTAAGTTACGGTCACTCTGTCACAAAGCACCGGACACAGCATGTGTCGGCATTCCTGTCATCCGGGAGGCACACACCGAGGACTGCTCAGTGTTCATCTTGAGCCTCGGGACAACATGGTGAGCGCTAATCTCAGACTTTAAAGATAGTGAAATACCTAAAATACCGCTGTTTCTATCACCCGTGTTTCATGAGTTGGGCAAACACTTGAAATACTCAGAGGACCAAATAGAGTTATGAATATGTGACTCGTAAAATGTGTAAGAACAGCAAATGAATCAATTAAAAGCACTTTTTGAGTATACTGTATGATAAGCACCGGTAAGACACTAGAGCAGAACTGCACATTTGAAAGCTGGCACTGAACTAACTGATGGACACTTCATGGTTTAAAACAGTTCCGAAACACAAATGGAAAACAGACTTCAGAAGAAAGTACTGATTCCCTCCAAAATGTTAAATGAATACACTCAAATCCTTTCCAAAACATCCCAGATCACCCGAGGTAGCACTGGCCTGTAATCCCAGCACTTGGGAGGTAGAGGCAGGAAGATCAGGAGTTCAAGGCCAGCCTGGAGTACAAGAGCCCTGGGGTACAGGAGAACACATCTCTAACAGAAGTAAGTATCTCCCAGATCAATGGAACCTGTTGTCGAGGGCAGCAGGAGCTACCTGATCCCATCCTGGCTAGGTCTCTGCAATGCAGAGGTGAAGGATACGTTCCAGCTTGGGTCTTCAAATACAGACGAAAATGATGCTCGTCCAGGTAGCGTGTCTCCATAGAGTGGATGGCCCGAGTTCTCACGGCCAAAGGCCTTCGGTGAAGGACCCGGAGAGGTGTTTTCTGGTCAATCTTTAAGTCCTAGAGGAGGATATGATGCAATCACAAGCCACCCATAGCTCACCACATTAGTTCCCATCACTGTCAGAGCAGGATGGGACACGCTAACACAGAACCAGCTGCAGCTCCTTAGGCTCTATCTCAACGGGACTTCTCATTTTCTGAATACTACCATCCCTATCATAAGACGGGGGCCGGGAAGGGAATGATCCCACCGACTCTTCTGCCCTGACACCTAACATATCAGTCAGGATTCTGGCATAGGTCTTTGTTAGAGGACAACATTATTACCTTTGTTTTCTAATGCCACAAAGTGACTGACATAAAAGTGAGGACTTCGGGCTTCCAGTATTTCTTATCCCAGCTTTACAAAAATAATATTCACCTGTATCTTAACAATTCAGATTTTTTCAGTGATACATGCTGCTTTTTCTTATAATTACATCAAATTAGAGATTTCCCCATATGCTAGGTGATATAAATTAAGAAATAGGAATTAATACTATAAAAGGTCAACTACTTCAACCTTTTAAAAATAGATTTTAGGCAAACCAGACAAGTTGGTTCTTAAGAACTCTGACTTCTCTGCAGTTTCTTGCTGGAACAGCGCCTCCGAATTTGCATGATGAGTGAGCAGTCTCCACTAAGGAGGGAAAGGCTTCAGCCTGCATTCCTTTCCAGACACCAAGGAAGAAGAGCAAGTTCTGACTGAGGCCGGCCGCACTGAAGGGCACGGCTGATCCTAAAGGCAGTCGACAGCCTCTCCCCTGTGCTTTTTATGAGTCTATAATTCTTAGGAGTGAGCTGTCTCCATGGGGATTGACTTTTCTCTGGCTAAAAAGACCAACGTTTTCAAGAATGAACTGTGATGAAGAGTTATAATGATGTATATAGAGACTCAGAGAGCAGAAACACACAGTCTTTAAATTCGCAGGTATGGCCTGGCACGGTGGCACACGCCTTTAATCCCAGCACTCTGGAGGCAGAGGTAGGGGGATCTCTGTGAGTTTGAGGCCAGCCTGGTCTACATAGAGAGTTCCAGGACAGCCAGAGCTTCATGGTAAGACCTTGTCATCGAGAGAGAAAGAGAGACAGAGACACAGAGAGAAATGAACAAACAAATACAAGCAACTATCCAGTGAGAACTCTCTGGCTTCTGTTATTGACTCCCAGGACTGACTAGGAGCCAATCACCAGAGCTGTAACTCAGGACTCATCAGTACACATGCCCATGTGTCCTTTTGGTCTGCTGTTTAGACCACAAAAGGAAACCATTACACCCACTCTGAGCTCTGTACTGTGTTGTCCCACACTGCTGAATTTTCAGAAGCACACAAGCACAGTTTTTCCTCTGAAGTAGGCTGCCCTTTAGAGGCGGCAAGCAGTGAACCTGAGGTGGTGAGAGAAATAACTCAGCTTCTATCTTTCAGCCAATGGGAATTTTGTAAACTATAACAATGTCACTAGAAACCAACCCGGCCCAGCAGTGTGCCCGGGAGTGGTCTCTTACCACTTCCAATGTCCCTACACAGCCACCTTTCTATGTTACTTTTGAGTTAGAGCCACGGTAACCCCCAAACTGGGCTGTTTTGTCTTGTTTTTGCAGTGCTGGGAATCAGACCGAGGGCCATGCCCTAGGCAAGCACCCTGTCACTGAGCTACATCCCCAGCCCTTGAATCTATTTTTAATGGACTTATTTTTCACTGAGCCTCAATGCCAGCTCCCAAACCTTTTTTTTTTTAAATGAATTTCCTTTTTAATAGCATTCTAAATGATTCATACATTTACATTTTTGGTGGGTTTTTGGTTTGGTTTTTTAGACAGGATCTCACTATGTAGACCAGGCTGGCCTTGAACTCAGAGATCTGTCTGCCTTTGCTTACTCAGTGAGGGCTTACAGACATGTACCATTATATCCAGCTGATTTATACATCTATGAAGGGATATATGATCTTACAGACTCCATAAATCTGTCTGCATTCTTAAAGGTATGTCTGTACTGTATCTACTTCTCTGGGGCTGGAGATGTGGCTCACTTGGTACACTGCTTGCACATCCCTGGGTTCAATCCCTAGCACAGCACAAAAACAGGCGTGGTGACACATACCTGTAACCCAGCACTCAGGCGGATGCAGGAAGATCAGAGGGGCAGCAGCATCCTCGACTACACAGTGAGTTTGAGGGCAGTGTGGGCTACACAGTAACCTGTCTCAATCAAACCACAACAAAACCCAAACTCCTGTCCTGAAGGCCCTAGGCAAGAGCAAAGCACAAAGGCTGTGGAGGTGACAGGCGTCTCTGGGTGGACAGACGGTGCGTGCCCTCCCTGCCGCATTCACATCTCTCGCTGTGCTTGTCTCCTGAGTCAGACTCTGACACTGTAGTCTTTCCCCAACGTTTTCTGATAAGCACAGACACACACTAAGCCACATTAAGTAAAACCATGCCCTGCTTTTGGCTTTATTTTTAATAGCTGCAGGATGCTCATTCACTCCACCACTAGCTCACCCAAAGCTGCTCTGTTGGCTTGCTTAGTCTCACTCACAGCCCAGGCTGGTCCTGAACTCACACCTTCATGTGCTGTGCCACTACATCCAGCTAATGTCATTTTTCTTTCCAGTTTGACACTGCTGATTTTGCCACTTTGAACAAAGTCAGAAAAGCTCCTTTCACGCACGGCCTTCGGCAGGAGTCACGCTCCGCAGAGAGCCTGTCAACAGAGGTGAGGTCATCAGCACGGTTGGTTCTTCTTACAGGACTGCCATTGCCTTCCAAGTCTGAAGAGCTTCTGTCTGCCTTCCCGACTTAAGGAATGGAGTAATGGCATCTATTACTTTGTCCTGGAGGTGGAACAGCATTCCAAACGATTCCTGATCATGGAGTTGTTCCTTTTCAACCATCTATTCATATCCTTTATCCATTTTTCAATCTATTCAGTACTATACTTTTCATGACTAAGTATAAATCTTATTATGAACATTTTTGCCATATTGTTTTCTACATAACCACACATGTGTGTACACACAGCACATTTGGATGTGCTGAAATCAGAAGGCATTACCCTCTAGTTATTCTTGCAGCTTTCTTCTTAGGGAAACTTAGGATAACATTTTCCCTATGTTAACAAGCATCACTTTAAAGAATCAGTTCTTTGAGGTAGGGTCTTGCTGTACTTCCCAGGCTGACCTCACACTTGTGGTCCTCTTGCCTGGATCTTCTAAGCCACCACACTCAGCTCCACCACATAATTTTAAAGATCTGGGTAGTGAGACTCCGTTATACAGATATACGCTGTGCGCTCAGTTGTGCTCACTCAAGCCTTGAATGCTCTCTCTCTGGTGTCTGCACAGGACAGAAGGCCACAGTGTCCTTCACCGTCACTAGAGTCTCTTGTGTCTGCCCCCACAGCTCGGGGGTAAGGCACACGTGGCCACATCTGGTTTTAACATGGAGCTGAAACCCAGACTCACGCTGGGGGATGTCTTTCTGTACACTGTGAATATATGCTGTTCCCATTAGTTAATAAATAAGCTGCTTTGGCCTAGGCAAGGCAGCTTAGAGGCAGGTGGGAAATCCAAGAAGAGAGACAGGAGAGAGAAAGGCAGAGTCTGGAGATATGCCACCTGCTGCCCAAGGAACAACATGCCAGCAGACTGGTAAAGCCACAGAACTCATGGCGAAACACAGATGAATAGAAATGGGTTAATTTAAGATATAAGAGCTAGCTAGCAAGAGCCTGCCATAGACCACACAGTTTGTAAATAATATCAAGCCTCTGAGTGATTTTATAAGCAGCTGCAGGACCTCAGGGCCGGGTGGGGCTGGAGAAAATTTTCCACTACGTTTGGCTGTCCAACATGTTGGCTGGAGTTTCCACTTAAAACCTGAGAAAACTTAATAAGAGATTCTAAACTGGAGCCAAAAACAGCTTCCTACTTCATGTCTCATTCAGGCCGAGATACAGGGACACCATGGAACAGAGACGCCACAGCATTCCGGCTTGAGCACAGCATGGCTGATTCCTACATCAGTACACAGGTGTCTCCAAGCTGTGAAGCATGCTGCATGGCAGATTTAGCTTTTACTCATACAGACAAAGGGTTTATGGGTCAGCTATAGGCTACCTGGAGGCAGCATGGACCCCAGAGTGGGCAGGGTAAGAGTGACCCTCCTGGGTATCTCTGCCATGTGGAGAAGCTGCAGTGGGTGGAGTCAGCAGCCAGGGCTGCTGCTTCAATCTTAGCCATGCTGCAGTTTGCAATGATGAGAAAAGGATTACAGATACACAGAAGAGAGATTCAGATGGAATAAACCTCTAAATGGCTTACATTATATGTAAAAATATAAGTAGGCTTGGAAGAGAGAGGAAAAGGAGGATAGACAGTTATATAAATTATTTATATAATTTTAAAAAATAAAAGTCTTTAATAAAACAGTAAAAGTAATATAAAAAATGGCCATGTAAAGATGGAAATTGCACAGAGAGTCTGGATTATATTGTCTTTGGGATTTTTTACTGGAGAGAGACATGTGATTGTAAAGGCTGCTGAGTTAAACCAATATAAATATTTTAAAGGTATCTTGACTTCAGAATTCATGTCTAAGCATATATTGCTTTGGAAAAGAGGTTCTGCTTTTGTTTCCATAGAAGATAAGAACCTGTGGATTCCTTCCAGATTAATAGGGTTCCATCATGGAAGACCCCGAGAGGCCTCCAGATGATCCAACATCCAGAACAGCGTCAAGGCAACTGTCTCAGAGAACACAGCCTCACAGACTACTCCAGTCAGGACTTGACCATAATCCTAAAATTTTCTTTGTGTCCCCCATAAGACTACCAGCAACCCCCCATCAGCAGGAGGTAGCCTAGAAAACTACACCCACATTCCCAAAAAGTGGATTATGGATATTTGTCTTTGTTCATGGGTTGGTTACAAATTGTTATTGGTCATAGTCAATCTCTTTCTAAAATTAAAAACAGGGGATATGATATAGATAGGATAAAAGGGTAGATTATTGAATCTACTTTTAAAGAGCAACAACTTGTTTAAAATGTTTTACATTGCTATGGATTTTAGTTTATTTATACAAATTTAAAATTAATTTTGTTATACTATATATATTTGTTTAAGGTATTATGTTTATGCAACTCATTTAAAATTGTAATGTATAATTAAGAAATACAGATTAAAGTAATCTAGGATAATCAAACTTATAGTTATGTTAATTAAGTTTTCTAGGCATACACAAATATATTTCAATTAGGTAGGTAATTTTCAAACGCCTCAAAAACCTACAGAATATGGCATTAAAAATGTTTTAAAAAACAGACTTTCTGGACAGTGAGACATGTGCTCCTGGTAGCACCAATTTACTTCAAAGAGGATGATGGGCATCCTTATGGAGTTTGCTTTCCTTATGGCAAAAGTAGCCATTTGCGCAAGAAACTGTTCTTGCCAGGACTGCTTGACAAAATGTTCTATCAACTGGACATGCAGGACCCATGGAAAAGTGACCACTAAATTTTGCCAAAACAAGGCATGATGGTCCTTCAGATTCCTGCTTTACAGAGGAGGCTGCCAGACACTTTACAGGACACAGGGAGAAGCAACTGAGAAACTCTAGACCTATAGGCTGAAGATGGATGCCCCAATGTTGCAGAGAAACTTTGGATGACTGTCCAGGCAGCCAGCTGTCTCTGTCATTTCTAAAATTTTAGAAGTTGCTTACAAAGCACTTCCTGTTTACTTAGGTAATATTATATCCTTCTGGTGTCTTTGATGTAGTTGAAGACTAGATAGTTATAATTTTCCTTGGTTACGGTAAAAGATAAATTAGATATGAAACTTTAGACTCACAAATATAGAAGTTGATAAATTTTTTTTTAATTTTGCCAAATACAAATAGACTAGATACTGTAATTGTAATTCTTACTTGATAACTGTTCGTTATATATATTTTTACTATATCAAAGCTAAAACCGGGCTGGAGAGATGGCTCGGTAGTTAAGAACACTGGCTGTTCTTCTAGAGGTCATGAGATCAATTCCCAGCAACCACATGGTGGTTCACAACCATCTGTAATAGGATCTGATGCCCTCTTCTGGCATGAAGGCATAAGTGCAGACAGAGACATCTAATATATATATTAAAAAGAAAAAAAAGCACTAAAAAGAAAAGTAAATGCCACACAGATAGTAAAATGCATATATATATATACACACACATATATATGTATATATATACATATATATATATATGTATGCTGTGAATATATGTTGTTCCCAATGGTTAATAAATAAGCTGTTTTGGCCTATGGCAAGGTCATAGGAAATCCAAGGAGAGAGACAGGATAGAGAAAGGCAGAGTCTGGAGAGACGCCAGCCTGCTGCCCAAGGAGCAACATGCCAGCAGACTGGTAAAGCCATGGAATACATGGCGAAAGACAAAAGAATAGAAATGGGTTAATTTAAGATATAAGAGCTAGCTAGCAAGAGGCCTGCCATAGGCCACACAGTTTGTAAATAATATCAAGCCTCTGAGTGATTATTTTATAAGGGACTGTGGGGCCAGGTGGACCAGAGAAAACTTTCAACTACTCAGGTCCTCATTCTTGCAGGGCGAGCTCTTACCCACTGGGACTGTCTTTACAGGAGAGACAAGGAATGCTCAACAGGACAATCAGGCCCTCGACAGTGACCTTCTCACAGAAGACATGTGCTTCATATAACTGTTACACTTCATTCACTCATATATGTGATTTTAGTATCAATTCTATTAAATACATTTTATTTTATATTTAATTTTTATAGATAACCAAATATAATAGCACTCCTCAATATTTTCTATGTGGCTGGTACCATTTGAAATGCTTTGTACAACTGAACTAATTTAGTTTTTCAAACATAATTTCACAGATGAAGCATAGAGGCTAAGGATTTGTCCAGAGTCTTACAACTACGAAATGTAGACCCAGGGTTTTTAACCTGTGTCTGTCTTCAGAGTCACCAACACAGATTCTTCTTTTTGCCTTTTTTTTTTTTTTTTTTTTTTTTTTCCCTTTTTTGATTTTCGAGACAGGGTTTCTCTGTGTAGCCCTGGCTATTCCAGAACTCACTCTGTAGACCAGGCTGGCCTTGAACTCAGAGATCTACCTCCTCTGCCTCCCAGGTGCTGGGATTAAAGGTGTGCGCCACCACTGCCACCATCGAAACACTGCTTCTCCCAAGAGTTAGACAAGCATCCGATCACTCTGCCAGTGAACTGGAAAACCAGGATTTGAATGTAGGTCACAGACCCCAAAGCCTAGGCACTGCGGCTTGCTGGTAATAAACTAGAAGACAACGGCTTTTTAATATGCAGAAGAAAAAGAAAACAAATCAAAAACTGCAGGTAAAGTACCTTTAAGTCATTTAGGAATCCAATGTCTTTCTTCTGTATGACTTGATTCGTCCAAATCAAGGCACTGTAGGTCTTGGTCTTACCCTCCTCACCTTCCTTCATATACCCGATTGCCTCTCTAAACACCAATAACAGAGGAAAGTTTGTCCCAGCACATAAAATACACACAAACCTTGTCCCAAATCTCTGCTCCCTTACAACAGCTTGGCTGAGGTATAAACTGTACATTCTATGAACTCGACTGTTTCTGGAGCTCTGCATCTAGCATAGTCTGGCTTACGGCACTCCCACTGCCCCCAGAAGGGCCCTCACACCCAGCAGCTCTTTCTTCCGATTCCTTTCCCAAGCCCAGGATGACCTAGCACTACTTGACTTTCAACCTACGAGGTATGATCAGAGTGGTGACTGACTGGCTTCTGTCCTTCACAGTGCTGTCAAGGTCAAGGGCATCTATGGTGCAGTATGAATCAGTACTCCATACCTCTTTATTTTAAGGAAAAACAAAGCAAACAAACAAACCATATTACACTGGAGGGGTACATAGTAGGTCCCCCTTGCCCATGAATTCACCTAGCCTGCTGTCAACCTCCTACTAAAAGTATTACAAAAACTTAAAAACAGGCAATTGATGCTTACCTTATAGTATATTGCTACAATTGCCATGTTTTATTATTAGCAATTATTTTTTCATGGCTTTTTAAAAAAGATTTTTTATTTTATGTGTATATGTGAGTGTTTGCATGTATGTATGTATGTCACATGAGTGCCTGGTGTCCTTGGAGTCCAGGAAAGGGAATCAGATCCCCCAGAGTGAGAGGTACAGGTTGTGAGTCACCATGTGTGCTGGGAACTGAACCCAGGTCCTCTGCAAGAACAGTCAGTGCTCTCTCTGGCCCTGACTGGTTCTCGTTTTTTTTAGTCAAACCTTTTCATCAATTATGAACTGTCAGATAATTCAGCATTATCTGCAGTCTTGGGTGCCCACAGCAAGAAGAACACATCTTCCAAGGAAGAGACAACAATTTCACATTGTGTTTTCTATAGATAGATAAGCGGTATCTACTTTTTTTTAAAAAACAAAACAAAAAAAAAAAAAACATAATTGTTTTATGCAATCCAGGCTGGCCTGAAATTCACTACTTGGCCAAGGAAATCCCTGAATCCCAACCTTACTGCCTTGGCCTCCCAGTTAGAAATTACAGGCCCGTGCTACCACTGGCCTCTTCTCTGCTTTGTGAAAACACTACTACGAACATCCCTGGTGATCTTTGGGTGACGTATGTTTTCACTTCTGTCACTGATGTGATACCTAGAAGGGGAACTGCTAGGTCATATGGTCACCTTACGTTTGAATTTTTGACAGACTGTCAACGTGCCATTCTGAGTGACCCCACTTTCAACCCCATTAGCAATGTGCATGACAGTTTCTCTATGCCCTCTGTTATTTTATTTTTTCAATGACAGCCTTCCTCGGGGGTGTGAGTGAGCCTTAGCTCACTGCAGCTGTGACCTGCACAGCCCTAGTGTAAGATGCTGTGCATCATTTCACATTCGTTGACTACTCACACATCCTTCCTGGAGAAATGTCTACTTAATCCTTTTCCCATTTCGTAATTGGGGTTGGATTTTTTTTCTTAATGTAATCTGTGTGCAATCCCCTTACCAAATACATGATCTACGAAAACGTCCGTTTAGAATCTCTCCAGCATGCCCATCCTCACCTGGTGACAAGCTGCAAGTCACGTACTTGGATTTTGTCAGATGACTTATTAATTTTCTGTAGCAGCAGAGAAAGAAAGACAATCATCAACGCTAGCTCAGTCACGGGGTTGCACAAACAAGATGCGTGCACACAAGTGTTTACCTGCTGGAGCTCCTTGACTTCTTGTGAAGTGAAACGCACTCTATGAGGGTTGAGCAGCTCCACCGCGAAGGGCCTTCCTGGAAGTGCACGCCCATCATGAAACAGAAACGTGTCGATGGAGTTAACATTTGGGCAGAGGCAGGAGGTGTGAGAACGGGCTGAGCACTAGAGGCCTGACGGTTCAGTGACATGACTACATCTGGGGGAGGGGAGAAAGTCTGAAGAGCAAAGGGGCTTTTGGGGGCTGGGGCAGGAAGGCTGATGTGAAAATGACTGCCTTCCCAGAGGGCCGCACACAAGCCTGTGTTAATTACAAAATAAAATTTAAACAACCACTAATTAAGTTGGTTACACTAAAGGAACTAACATTGTCATAGAGAGCAATGCCCAGATACAACAAGGTGAGATCCATTCTCCCAGTTAATCTACTAGTGACAGGAACAACTGTGATTCCACAAGGGGAAGGAACTACAAACATCAAACAGCTCAACATTAATTCTCATTATCTTTCTGATAACTCAACAAGATGAAACGAGAGAGAGAAATGAAGGCCAAAAGGGTAGAGTCATTTTCAATAAAGATAGACATACTGAAAAATTCTGAGATATTCTCTGTTTGTTTTTTGAGATAGGGTCTCTACATAGTCCTGACTGTCCTGGAACTCACTATGTAGACCAGGCTGGCCTTGAACTCAGAGATCCATCTGCTTTTGCCTCCAGAGGCATGAGTCACCACCAACTGGTCTGAGAAGTTCTTAAATGGAGTAACTAATAAACTTTGAGGGAAAAACTTTTTCTTCTTCATGCACATGAAGTCCATTACAGATTACAGCTTGTGGTAAGGACGTCTCTGAAGAAATGACTGCTGTTCAGACACAAATCATAGTCCACAGAGGTAGCTGCACAAGCCACACGCTCCCCATGTAGAGGAGCCTGGGTCCTCCCACTGTGGTTCCAAGTGACTATAGAAAGTTACTGCCTCACAGGTGATTATCAGCAGCCAGTTCTCATCATGTGGTATTGAGGCCATCTTACCATTTCCTAAAGTCCTCACATCTACATCTTCTCTTCCAGAGGATGAGAAATTAAAACCTGTAAGAAGCAGAACAAGGGGAGGAAAGGATGAGAGACAGCAGCTCTAGTATACTTTGTTCCAACCGCTGGCAGAAATCCACTGAAGGACTTGTGGTCCCAGCAATCCATGGGAGAGGACCTCAAGCAATAATGATCACCCCACCTCTAATCTCAATCTTGGCTAAAAACAGTGATGATAATAATAAATACTACTCATTATAGGTACTGGGGTAAAATTATACACACATCATTTAATCCTCATTATAACTTGACGAAGAATTAAATAAATGAACATTACGCTTCATAGATTTAGGTAATATTAAACAATCCAGTGGCAGAGCTATATATTTTTGACATCAAAGCCAGAGTTTAACTAGCATCTATATCACCATCTCATAGATAGGCAAGGCCCCACCTCCTTGGCCACTGGCTTGCGGCAAAAACTTTGTCTTTTTTTCTTAAAGCAGGCATAACAACAAGAGCAATCATGTTAAAATTAAACTCTATGGGGAAAAAAAAGTGAGAGAAGAAAGGTCTGACCTGTAAAAAGCAAATTGAGTATATAACCAAACCCAACATGGAGCCATGTTAAAATCACTGGACAAACCAAGATGAATTTATCCCCACTAGCACAGCTGAGAATGTGAGACAGGGAGAACAGTTTTAAGGATCTACACAGCAATGCTCACAGATGCAGATCAGACAGAAGACTCTGTCACCACAGCAAACACCTGAGCAGGCATCACTCCAAGTGCTTTAAAACAGATGCCACTGGCACTGTTTTCACTTTCCTTCTAAAGAAGGTGAGACAGGCAGGATGAATCCACTGCCAAAGTCACATCAGATTAAGAAATGCAGATCTGGTAGCCACCCACGGCCAGTGGATCAGGCACTCTGACACCAGGTTACACTGGACCACAAGACATAAGCAGAGGTCAGGGCTGAGAAGGGATGGAGGAGGCTCTGGGAACCTGAGTAGTCTGTGCAACGATGACATTTAAGGTCTCTGACAAAGAGGAAGCAGCAGCAGGGTGCTGGTTCACAAAGCACTGGTGTGTTCACTCAGGATGTCTGCTGGGGCGACGCACGGTGCGTGACGTTAGAGAGACACAGGAAACAAGGTGGACAAGGTCCTCATCCTCAGAGTCACCCTTTATGGAGAATCAGCGAGTCTAATGTGACATGTAGACACAGGTCAGGAGACAAATGTAAGGACACTCCTGCACTGTGAGCACAATTCTAGTTTTTACCCTTTATTCTATTTCTTACTGCAGTGTTACATGCACTTGTGTGTGTGAGATGGTCTGTGAGTACAGGTGTGTGCCATGGTGTACATGCGGAGGACCTGGGGATCAAACTCGGGCCATGGATCTTAGCAGCAAATGCCTTCAGCCACTGAGCCATGTCACCAGCTCCCATTTAGAAATGTTTTCCAACTTGAAACTAAGAAAACACTCTGGAACTTAGAATAGAAATCATTTATAGGAGAAAACCCTTAAAACTTTATAAAGTGTATAATGAGGACTAGCTGGAAGTCTTTAGTACTAGAGAATAAATGCTTAAAACTTACTTTTCTGAATCTCAACTGTGTCTCGCCTAATTCCCTAAGTGCCGGGTTTTAAGCATTTCCTGGGAGGGAAGGAAATGCCAAAAACCAATGAAGAGCAGTGATTATCTGGACCACTAGGCGGCTCAGCTACACAGCGGCTCTCAGGCCCCGGGTGGGTGCCAGCTGACTGAAGGCTTGAAGGCCCCAGAATGCCAAGACACATAGCTTGGACTTGACCTTGTAACTCATCATGCACACAGGGAACTGACCCAACAAACATTTTAGTCAGTAAATAAAGAAGTAAATGTAGTACTAGGGGAAAATGTCCTCGACTCATTGATTTTGAGTGTGTCAATTCTTAGTACTCCTTAACTACAGGATTAGCAAGTACATAACAGGATGTGCCATTAAAGCAATGAGAGACAAGTTTTTATGTCCTCCTTAGGGACAGAGTGGTTATCATGAAACAGAGCTGCTCACCCAGCTCTTGTCTATTCCACACAGTTGTCAAACTTAAGGAGGCAACTGCTAAACTCATCTTCCCAGAGTCCGCAGATATGAACCACTGACCAGAAATAACACGTCACCCAGCTGAGAAGCATGGTTGGCAAATGCTGCTATCAGTCAGGAACTCTGAACAAGCTTATACCACCCACCCGCACACAGGAGCAGGGGGCACCCAAGTCCAGCAGACTATACCACCCACCCGCACACAGGAGCAGTGGGCACCCAGGTGAGAAGACTATACCACCTACCCCGCACACAGGAGCAGGGGGCACCCAGGTCCAGCAGACTATACCACCCACCCCGCACACAGGAGCAGGGAGCACCCAGGTGAGAAGACTATACCACCCACCCCGCACACAGGAGCAGGGGGCACCCAGGTCCAGCAGACTATACCACCCACCCCGCACATAGGAGCAGGGAGCACCCAGGTGAGAAGACTATACCACCCACCCTCACACAGGAGCAGGGGGCACCCAGAACCAGCAGACTATTGTTTTTCAGCAAGCTCTCAATCAGTTTCTCTATGAACACGCAATCTGCTTTTGTTTCTTGTTTTGGGGTTTTTGTTGTTGTTTTGAGATAGGTTCTTGCTGTGTAGCCCTGGCGGGACTGGAACTCGATATGTAGACTAGGTTGTTCTAAACTCAGAGATCAGACCACCTCTGCCTCCTGAATGTTGGGATGAAAGGCCTACGTCATCATCGCCCGGCCTGTGTCTTTGTTGTGTGTTTGTTTGGAGACAGAGTTTCAGGAGCCCAGACTGGTCTCAAATCACCTTATAGTAAGGATGATCTTAAATTTGTGGGTCTCCGGTCTCTACCTTCCAAGTACCAGGATTCTAGGCCTGTGCCACCATGCCTAACTCAATGGTGCTGGGAATCGATCCCAGGGCAACTGAGCTACATCCTCAGCCTCACAGCTGTCACTTTCAATTGGGGGACAGTACTTTCCCTTCTAGTGGAAGGACCATAAATACCTTCATGAACACATACATGAAAAACTGCCACTGCAGTCCCTGAGCCCTGAAGCAGCCAGGGGCTTGAGACCTAAACAGTCCAAACTGAAGATCCCTGAATTCCCATAGAAAGGAAGTGAGGCAGCACCCCCTCACACACACCCCAAAATCGAGCAAGGTGCCTTTTCTCTTTGTTCTTTTTGGTGCAGTGCTGAAATGCAAAGCCAGAGCCCAGTGCATGGTGAATGACACCTTCAGCCCAGGAGAGGCTTTTAAGCGGAGCTTATTTTCAAGTCTTCAGTAAATGATAGTAGTTTGCAAATATTAAGCAGGTGAAATGCCTCAAAGTCTTTTTCCTAAAAATCTGGAAATATTAGGCTTCTAGGTTATTTTTCTTCTCTGTTGAGAAATAATTCATGTCAGCTAGGGAAACGGCTGAGTCATTTGTCTCCGGTGTGAGCACCAGGAGCCAAGTGCACAGACCAGCCCCCGTGTGAGCACAAGCAGCCTAGTTCACAGACCAGCTCCCATGTGAGCACGAGCAACCAAGTTCACAGACCAGCCCCCGTGTGAGCACCAGGAGCCAAGTGCACAGACCAGCTCCCGTGTGAGCACGAGCAGCCTAGTTCACAGACCAGCTCCCGTGTGAGCACCAGGAGCCAAGTGCACAGACCAGCTCCCGTGTGAGCACGAGCAGCCAAGTTCACAGACCAGCTCCCGTGTGAGCACCAGGAGCCAAGTTCACAGACCAGCTCCCGTGTGAGCACCAGGAGCCAAGTTCACAGACCAGCTCCCGTGTGAGCACCAGGAGCCAAGTGCACAGACCAGCTCCCGTGTGAGCACCAGCAGCCATGTTCACAGACCAGCTCCCGTGTGAGCACCAGCAGCCAAGTTCACAGACCAGCCCCCGTGTGAGCACCAGGAGCCTAGTTCACAGACCAGCCCCCGTGTGAGCACCAGGAGCCAAGTTCACAGACCAGCCCCCGTGTGAGCACCAGGAGCCAAGTTCACAGACCAGCTCCCGTGTGAGCACCAGGAGCCAAGTTCACAGACCAGCCCCCGTGTGAGCACCAGGAGCCAAGTGCACAGACCAGCCCCCGTGTGAGCACCAGGAGCCCAGCTAGAGGGATGGCTCCACAGCAAGAGTACTTGCTGCTCTTGAACATCAGGAGGCTCACAAACACCCAGAACTCCAGCTCCAGGGGACACAATGCTCTTATCTCCCCTAAGAACAGCACTCACATGCACCCCCACCACACACACACACACACACACACACACACACACACACACACACACACAAACACACATATACACACACATATACATACATACACATACATACACATATACATATACACACACATACATACACATATACATATACACACACATACATACACACATATACACACACAAATACATACATGCACATACACATATACATACATGCACATATACACATATACATGCACATACATACATACATATACATATACATACATACACACATATACATATACACACACATATATATACACACACACATACACACATATACACAAATACAAACATACACACATATACATACACACATATACATATACACACACATACATACACACATATACATACACACACAGACATACATACACATATACACACACATACACACATATACACACACATACATGCACACATACACACATACACATACACACACACAAATACATACATACACATATACAAACACACATATTATACAGTTTAAAAAATAAAAATCTTTTTAAAAAGTGAAGTGAACAGAGAAACCCTGTCTTGCAAAACCAAAAAAAAAAAAAGTGAAGTGAAGTGTGACGAAGTGTGTCCGTAACTTGGTGGGTATGGTGAATACAAGCAGGTCCCTGGCGCTCACTGGCTGGCCATTCTAACCAGCTCGGTGAGCTCCAGGTTCAGTGGGCCTTGTCACAGAGCGCGGTGGAAGCAGCTGAGGAAGACAGCAGCACTGGCCCCCAGGCTCCAATGCATACCACATGCACACACCCACATGTGCACCCCACATGTGCACACCCCACATGTGCACACCCACATGTGCACACCACATGTGCACCCCCACATGTGCCCCCCACATGTGCACACCCACAGAAGGAAACCATGTGGGGGCGTTCCTGGACAGGGGGATCCACATTGGAGAGTGCACTGCTCTTGCACTCACATGGCCCAGCTCACAACCCTCTGTAAACTCCAAGGAAGCCTGCACACACGCCAAGTCCCAACACCAAACGAGTAAAAATAATAAGACAAATAATAATGAGCAGCCAAGTTCACAGACCAGCTCCGGTGTTAGCACCAGGAGCCTAGCTAGAGGGATGTGACTCATCCCACAGATATGGCTCACTAATAGGAAATTAAAACACAATACACTCCATAAAACCTCTGCAAAATGGTTGCTCTTGATTTATTTTCTCTAGTCAGGAACTTCCTCCTAAATCACCCCGTAGGTTAGGGCAGAAGCCAGCTAACTACTCACCATGCCAGCCTCTAGCCAACTCATGCAGGAGATGTGGTTTAGTGTTTCTCTGCCTTCCTAACAAGTCAGAGGGACAGCACTAAGCACTGCTTATGACTTTACAGCATGTCAAACCTCAGGTTCCCAGTGAGAAAGGTGCCTCACTGGCCACTGTGGTGCTAGAAGCCCCACTCCAAAGACGGACATTGCCCACTGCCTGCAGTTTTTCTTTACAATAGAAGTCTTAGACCTTTTCTTCTTCTATATTCCACACAAACCACAGACTATAACCTGCTGTTGACTTCCAGGCTTGTTGAGACAAGGAAAACAAGCTTTCCCAGACCTGACTCATCCCACAGATATGGCTCACTAATAGGAAATTAAAACACAATACACTCCATAAAATCTCTGCAAAATGGTTGCTCTTGATCTATTTTCTCTAGTCACGAACTTCCTCCCAAATCACCCCGTAGGTTAGGGCAGAAGCCAGCTAACTACTCCTGAACAAGCACTGGACATAAAATTGGAACTTCTTCACATTCAATGCATTTGTCTAAAGCAGACTCAGTGGTTCTGAGTTTCCCAGGAGAGAGCAGTCACTGAGAAAGGACCGACATTCTTGAATATCCAGACTAAAATCTAGCCTGACCTCAGAGCCTGCATATTAACAGCACCTGTTCTGGGGAAGCCCGGCGTCCAGGCTGGGGTGAGCCTGAGGTGAGCGACTAATTAGAGAAGTCTTTCCTGGAGCCACCAAGGAATCTACTCGTGAATAACAATGTACGTTAAACAGGAACACCATAACACTTACTCTCTGCTTTGAATACTGCCAAGAGATGATCTGAAATTAATTCTTCTACCGAAGATTCCATTTTCCTTTCTCCATCAATTATCCAAGGAGTCTGTGGTAGATTCCTGGAGTATTTATTGTATCTGCCTGCCAAAGAAATATCAGGTAGTTGGATTGAATGCTGTGATCAATATATTAGGATAAAAAGGGAAGTAACTAGTAAATTTGATATTCTACATGCTAGGATATAAAATGAGGCCTAGCCTTTAACTAAGAAACAGTCTAACTTGGGAAGCCATAACACAGACATGGAGATAATTAAGTAAGATTTAAAGTAACAATAGAATAGATCCCTTAGAAACACAGAGACAGTGTGTCAAGTGAGTGAAATGATTAATAATCTGACTCACTGGAAGAGTTACATGATATTGTGGAATACAACAATGACCATAAAAAAAACTTGCTTTTACAGATAACTAATTATAATTCAAATATAATGAACATTGGTGATGATGTATTACAGAAAATTAAATTTGTGAAAAGTTTAAGAATCACTAAGTTAAAAAAAAAAAAAACCCAAGAAACTCCCTAACACATTGTGACTCACTCACTGCCTTATGAATAGTCCCCACAAGAGAGCTGCTGCCCCGGCCTGAGGAGGCAGCAGGGTCCAGAGCAATTTCCTTCAAGCTTTCCCTAGGAAGCAACTGTAACTTTTAAAAGAAAACAAAACCCTGCCTGCCATATAGCAATTAGGAAAGTCGATACAACATTGTCTTTCTCTCTGGATAAAGCCAAGTGTTTAGTCAAGGAGAGTATAGGAACATTAGCTCTTGGAAGTCTGTGTCAGGTCACTGGACACCCTGGTCTGCCTGGTTTTCTCTGCATCTGGTCCTCAGGAGGAACAAGAGGAAGAACAGTGGACGTGATCAGCAAGGGGATGACAGGGCTCCTACATTCTAGATGAGATAGTTACCAGCAACAAAAACAGCACCATGAGTACACTCAATTCCAAGGACAGTGCACACAGTCTTTGGTGAGTTTGGAGGACAAGGGAATTGCCTGCAAAACAAAATACACTTGATGGGCACTAATATTTGAGACATGCGTCATAGAACAGATGAGTCAGCACTGTCAACTCAGAACCTGAGCCCCAAGGGCTCTACCTCTCTCCACCTTTCAAGTTTTAAAGCAAAAAGGATTCTTCAGGCTTTTACTTTTCAATTTTTACTGCGTGGTGATATTGTGTCCCCCAATATATTGTGCACCCTAATAAACTTGTCTGGGGTCAGAGACAGAACAGCCACTAGACAGACATACAGGCCAGAAAATGGTGGCACACACACACCTTTAATCCTATCCACTTGGGAGGCAGAGATCCATCTGGAACTCTGTGAGTTCAAAGCCACACTGGAAACAGCTGGGCATGGTGATACACGCTTTTAATCCCAGGAAGTGATGGCAGGAGGCAAAAAGGTATATAAGGTGTGAGGACCAGGAACTAGGGCCTGGGAAGCTTTTAGGCTTCTAGCAGCAGCTCAGCTGAAACCCATTCGGATGAGAACTCAGAGGTTTCCAGTTTGAGGAAACAAGATCAGCTGAGAAGTTGGCGAGGTAAAGTTAGTTGTGGACTGTTCTGTTTCTCTGATCTTTCAGCATTTACCCCAATACTTGGCTCAAGGCTTATTTTTATTAAGACCTTTTAAGATTCATGTTACATTACTGTTTTGTTTTAAAGGTTTATTTTTATTTTATGTGTATGGATATTTTGGGAATTGATCCTAGGTCCTCTGAAAGAGCAGCCAATGCTCTTAATCACTGAGCCATCTTCCCAGTCCCTAGGTTCTGATTATTTTGAGATAGGGTCTCACCCTGTATCCCAAGTTGGTCTGGAACTCACTATGTTGAAGTCTGGCCACAATCCATTTGCCTCAGCCTCCTGAGGTCTAGGATTATAGGCATAAGCTACCATATCAGCTGTAGACTACCATCCCTTCCCTCCCTCCCTCTAAGATTTATTTTATTATGCAGAGAAGTATGGTACACCTCTCTAATCCCAGCACCCAGGAGGCAGAGACAGGCTGATCTCTGTGAGTTCAAGGCCAGCCTGGTCTACAGATCGAGATCCAGGACAGGCACCAAACCTACACAGAGAAACCCTGTCTCAAAAACCAAACAAGCGGCAGAGCCAGGCGGATCTCTGTGAGTTTGAGGCCAGCCTGGGCTACCAAGTGAGTCCCAGGAAAGGCGCAGAACTACACAGAGAAACCCTGTCTCGAAAAACAAAAAAACAAACAAACAAAAAAAACAAAACAAAACAAAACAAAAAAAAACCAAACAAGCAAAATCAAACCAAGATTTATTTTTACTATGTGTATAACTATTTTGCCTGCATGTACATCTGTGCACCAGATGTGTGCCTGGTGCCCAAGAAGGCAACAAACGGGTGCTGGGAATCACACCTAGGTCCTTTGCAACAAGTGATTTTTAACCTCTGAACCGATATTCCAGCCCTGGAGAACCACTTCTAACACACAGCAGTGGCACTAAGTAAATTGGGGCTTTGATGTCGCTCTTCAGTCAGGAGACCTTATCTTCCCCAGAGATAATTTCTAACAGTCTTCAGATGTAGGGGAAAACCCACTTATACAAAGCAGAAGCCCCTCCAGGCTCGCCAGCCATTTTCCTCTCTGATCACAGGCTGCTGCCTTGCATGAGCCTTGACTGATTGGTAAAGCTGTTCTGAAGTGGGTAACGGCTCCCACGTGTGGGGACCTGCCCTACCGTGGGGAGTCCTCCACTACTGTCACCCTCTCTTCCTTCTCATTTCAACTGTGACCTGGAGCCAGAGAAAAGTGTAAAGTTGGGATGCCATTCTCTTAGCTAATGGACTTCAATCTGAGGACAGGGACAGGGAGGAACAATTTCCCCTCTGTCCATCATTTAGGAGTTTCCAAAGCCATGAACTGGAGGCTACCTGTAAATAATTAAATTCTGATTTAACCCCAAACAGGTGGCTTGGAATTTTTCTATGATTTCCTAAGATTCTTTAACAATAAAATCATTTTGAAACCCAAGAACTGGTATTTATATAAAGTATTCTTTTTAACTTGAATTTTATGTGTATGAATGTTTTGTCTGTGCACCATGCGCCTGCCTGGTGTCTGCAGAGGCCAGAAGAGGGTGTCAGATCCCCTGGATTAGGTTCTAGATGGCTGTGAGCTGCTGCCTGGGTGCCAGAACTGGACCTGATCCGTCTCTCCAGCCCCTTGATAAAGTACTCTTTACTCTTTAAAGTTTAATGAAAATATTTCCATCCTGAGAATCATTTTTTTAGTTCATAAATGATAAGAACCCCTCATCATGATGTCATTGCTTGATATCTATTCAAGGATCTTCTAGAATGAAAATTACAATAATTAGGTTTTTTTTAAAAAGTACTGATAATTAAAATATAAAATTTATTGTGTTTCTACATATTTTAACAATTTATATTTTAGAAAAGGGCACTGATGCCCAAAGAAGAAGTTGACATAGCTAAGTTCCATCTGTGGGATACAGCACAGACCTGAAGCCAGGTCTCCGAACTCTCCGGCCAGTGCTCTTTCTGTGCGAGCGAGCGAGCGAGGACACTCCTGAGCCTCCTCTCCTCTTTAGAGATGCCACACTAGAAAGTACCAGATTTGGGAAGTAACAGGAACAGCTCTTGGCCCATGGGCCATTAAATTACTCAGCTGAAAACCCAGGTGAGGCAACTCCTTTTTTGGAATTAATATCCTCTCAAATTCAAAAGCTTGGGCTTTGGTCCCAGTGGCTGAACCCAGGCCTCAACTCTGCCAGGTAGGTCCTGACCACCGAGTCACACTCTGGCCTCCTCTTCAGTAAGATAAGGAAGTCAGACTTGATTCACACTGTTAATCTGATAAACATTTACTGAGAACTGCCACTCATCAGGTCCTCAGGGGCCATGAGGAGGAGGACTAAGACGCGCACAGCTTGGGTGAGAGCCAGGCTTGTCTGAGGTAATCCAGAGCGCCTGTTGTATTCCCATGGTTTCTAAAGTGACAACACTTTCTTATTTCTATACTTACTCGAGGAAATCGTCTTCTTTTATCTTATTCAAAGCTTTCAAAACGGCCATTCTGGTGAACACTGACTATATAGGGTGAAACAAAAAGACATTTTATCTAGACAAGAGCTGAAACACAAATGATCTGAGGAATTATATCATCCTACATATTAAAATCAAGAAATACTTCATAGTCCCAAGAACGTAAGTCAAACTTAAATGCTCATAATGTTGGTCTGTTTCTGACAGGCCTCTCAAGGCCCTTCTTCTCTCTATGTCCTTAATAAAAACAGCCTCAGCAGATCACGGCACCAGGAAGAAAGGAGAAATGGATATTTGTGTCCAGCTCACTTTCTCCATTTTGTTCAGTACTGTGCACCAAAATCTTTTGTCAGAGTATTTTACCACAGCAATAGGAAAAATAACTAAGGCAGTATTAGGGCCACTTGTTTTGATCACACGCTGACACTCCCAACACTGTCAATAAAGTTTGATTTGAATAAGAGGGTGGAGCTAGCTACGAGCTGACCAAAATTAGCCATAGAGGTTTTGGAGGACCAAGGACATATAGAGAGACACAGGAGGTAGTAGGGTGGGGCTTAGAAAGATTGCTGGCCCTTTTAGATTGAGGAAGGAGAGCGTGAGGAGGTCACTGGTCACTTCTCTGCCGCTCCTCTGACCATTCAGGTTCTTACCCCAACGTCTGACTCCAAGTTTTTATTCATAAAGGATAATTAGATATGCTTCGGTCACTGTTGTGTGATGAACCTCATCATGTAGTTCTTAAGCCTTTGGCACTGATTTGTGGGAGGAATGTGGAAGAGTTTGGACTCTGGGTTAGAGAAGCTCTTGAATGCTCTAAGCAGAGCTTAATGATGTTGGAAGGGACCAAAACAGCTTGACCACACAGCTGCCATGACAGGCTTAGAGGCCCAGACACAGCTTCCAGCAGGCGACACCTCGACCCAGGAGGAGACATCAACTGACCCCACCCAGTGAGGCCTGCATCTAAGAGGGCCTGCACCTGACATTCCAAACATTCCCTATACCCTAGACAAATGTCAGCCAATCAGAGTCCTGAACCCTGGAAATCCCTCACCCCAACCTCTGCTATGATACCCGGCCCCCACCCTGCCCGAGCTCTGGGCTCTCTGTTCTCACCACTGCATCGAACAGACAGAGAGTCAAAGCTCTGAGTTTGAAAATAAAGGCTCTTTGCTTTTACATAGGGGTTCAGTCTCTGTGGTTGTCTTTGGGGGGTCCCCGAGATCTGGGCATAACAAATGATCCATTTTCGAGGAAGCTTAAACAATCAGAATGCTGAGGAAAACGTGGGAGGTAGTGGGCTGGCTCCTGAGGTGTCAGAACGGAACAAAGCTCCCTCAGGAACTGGATAGGGGACATTTAGGGCACATTGTGGCCAAGAATCTGGCTTCATTCTTCCCATGTAAGAATTTCAGTACAGCTGAATTTAAAGGGAATGGAGTAAGCCGTTCAGCAGAGGAAATTTCAAGACAGCACAATCGGCTGAGAAAGCAGCTGTGATTACTAAAGAGACAAGAGAAGCCTCCTGCCCAGCGCTGCGCCAACAGGAAAGGCGAGGGGAAGCCCTCCACTGGAGGTTCCATCTTGTCAAGATCCTAACTCACTGGAGGGAGGAAAACCTTATCGAAACAGCACTCAGCTCCTTGAAGGAGCTGCCAACGGACGTCTGCCCAGGGTCGGCACACACTGAGACAGCTGTGGGCCGTCCTGATTGGCAGCGGAGCTGGCAGCAGCACATCCACATGGTGCTGTCTCTGCAGGACAGAAGATGCAAGATTAAGGGGTCAGGGAGCCCTGCTGCGTGGTTTCACAGGACACCCAAGGCTGGGCAATGTGTGGCAGGACTGGAGTCCTACAAAGAGGCCCTGGGATGGCTACAAGTTCCAGGACAAACTGGTTTACACTGTGAGTTCCAGATGATCCTGAGTGAGGCGATCTCAGAAAACCCAAAGGAATAAAGTAAATACATAAGATGAAAGTCTATTAGCCAAATGGAAATATTTAAAGACCAGTTCTTACCACGTGCATATTATCCACGTTACCATATCACATCTTATCCAATGCATATTCACTTTATTGGTAATTTTAAGAAATAAAAATCCTTACCTGTTTGTTTTTGGCTGGTTTGAAACAATCTGGGCAAACTTCACCTCTGAAATAAAATTCAAGTTAAGATAAAAGTTTAGCCGGGCATGGTTGGTGGTGCACGCCTTTAATCCCAGCATTTGGGAGGTAGAAGCAAGTGGATCTCTGTGAGTTCAAGGCCAGCCTGGTCTACATAGTGAGTTCCAGGACAGCCAGGGCTAAATAGCGAGGACCTGTCTAAAAAAACCAAAAAAACCAAAACCAAAACCAAAAAAAGAAGAATGTTTAATGAGTTTATATTAGGTTGGCACAATTCAAATACATTTTATATACTTATATTTACATATCATATGTGTGTGTGTACATTTGTGAACTATATTGGTTTCCATGAGGAATCTTCTATGAGAGGTCACATTTAAATCTAAGGCATGACAAATTCTAAAATATTCACGAGAAAGAAAAATAATACTATCTTCATGAAAAAGAAAAGCACTACCATTTTACATAATTGACACTGTTTTTTTACGGGGTAACTTACAGGAAGTGGCAATCCTCAGCTGTTTCTGGATGAGCAAAGACCACACTCACTTCAAACAAGCTCTAAAATTATAAAGAACAGTTTTCAAATGAACAAAAGGAAACTAACAGCTAACAACTTATGAATGGAAATAAGTTAACTCCCAAAGGCTGGCTCAGAACAGCTACCAGGACCAGAAGCACTGGCGCCCCCGGCCTGCCTGTCTGCAGGCCGCTTGGAAGGGAGGCGCGTTACTTCTGTAAACTTCCAGACCCCGTCACCAACAGGACTGCCAAACCTCGTATGGTTGTGTTGTTTTGCTTTATTTTTGAGATAATAATATAATCCTAACATTTTTCTCTTCTCTTTCCTCCATCCAAACCTCCCCAGATGTCCCTCCCTCAAACTAAGTTTTTAAATCAACTTGTGTTGGGCAGATGCATACATCAGAATGAAGATGAATGAGAACTCCTCAGGGAGCTGGACGGAGATAACTAACACTCCCGAGAACTTCCGTGCCATTTTTGACCAGGTGTTAGCAGGACAAAAACATTCTGTTCAAGTCTGTAAGAACTCTGGATGAAGCCTGTGTATGTGCGCACGCGCATGTCTGTGTGTGCATGTGGGTGTGTACACACTTGTGTAGAAGCCTACATGGAGGCTAGAGGTCAACATCGGTTATCTTTTTCAGTCCCTCACCATGTTATTTTCTGAGCTGGGGATCTCTCACGGTGACTGTCCCTCACCGATTAGGCTAGGCTGGCAGGCCACAACGCCGCAGAGATCGGCCCCTGCGTGGCTTTTACATGGTGTTGTCAACCCCTCACTCAGGTCTGAAGGTCTGTGTGGCCAACACCACCCGAGTCATCTCCCCAGCCTGCAAGCTTGTCCCCAAAGTACTCACATCCGACTTTTAAAAAAGTGCTCTTAATTTTTGTTTCTTCAGAGTGATGCTTCCACATTATAAACTATCAAACAAGATGATTTTCCAATCCCCTTCTCTTCCCTCCCCCCCCCCCCCCCCCCCCCCGGGGTGGAACCACAAGGCACGGGTATGGCTCTCACTAGCCAATTGTTAGCCATATTGGAAAGCTGTTGATCTCACTACAGACACCTTCAGCTGGAAGAACTGTGAGACAGTAAGTTATAGAAAATATTCCTATTATTAAAGAATTGCCGCAATAAGCACTTGAATAATTTCATGTTACATACATCTTATCTCTGCAGAGAATATTCAAGATTTGCTACTGAAGAAAAAGCTGTAAATGCCACATACCACTGCCTTCTCCTTACCCTGAGCTCACTAGATCCTTTACCAAGCTGATTATCTTCTCTGAATTATAATAATAAATGGCTTCTGTTTTGCACCTTATCCTAATACACATGATAAAAATAAGATGAACCAAGTGTTGTCCCCTAAAGAAAGCCAGCTGGAGTCTACTCCAACATCACTAGATCTTTTGTCTCTCACTTTCTTTTCTGACTCAGTATGTAAAATTTAAAATTATCTGCTTCAAAACTGAAATTTGAGGTAAGAACTGTGTATATTAATGACTTCTCGAATTTCCAAAGTACTTTCATGACTTCATTTTCTTTTCAGACCATCTGTGAGGTATTTTCACTCTTTATTCTTTCAGTATTCAGTCGTAGCACTTGAGAGGGGGAGGCAAAAGGTCAGGAGTTCTCAGCTACATAGTAAGTTCAAAGCCAGCCTGAGCTATGAGACCCTGTCTCAAAAAGCCAAAAACATGAAATGGATTATTTTTACTATGAGATGGAGTATGTAATTTAGAATGGTTTTAAAAACCTAACTGGTTTTTAGAGCACAGTGCTGGGATTTTACTTGAATAGGGTAGATCTAATATTCAGGAAACTTCCTTCTAGAGAAATGAGCAATGAGCTGAAGTCTGATTTCAGATGAGCTGGAACCGGCCCTGTTTTCACACAAGGCGGCCTGCTGAGCTGTCCCTGATTTCAACCCATTCGCACAACTGAGGCCAGATCTTCTCTAGAACTGGAAAAGCAGTCAGGTGTCCTAGCTTCAAAGGCAGCCTCTGCCAAGAAACAGAACTTAAGAACAAGGCCCTTCCACTGGACTGAATACCTACTGTCTATACATTTGAAAGCAAAAGTGCCACAGAAAACCAAGATTAGTCTGGAGCTGATTTGATATTTGCTTAGCTTTAAAAAAACAAACAAACAAAAGTGTGTGTATTTGTGTGTGTGTGGTTCAGAGAACAACCTGTGGTAATTGGTTCTTTCCTTTCACCAAGTGGAGGCAAGGATTGAACTGAGGCCGTGAGGCTTCGTGGCAAGCCCCTTTACCCACTGCGTCAGCTCGCTGGCTCCTTGCTCAGTTTTTAATACATTGCTTTGCATCAGTAAATCTGTCCTTTCAGCTAAAGTACAAAAAATTTCAGGGGAAGATTTACTTCTGGCTTTTAAGGTCGATGTGTTCACAGTATTTGTTATCGTCTTAAGTGTCTTGGATCACAAAGAGTAAAAACAAACAAGAGGCTTTAACATCAATTTAGACAGAACTAAATGAGCATTTAAAACCTTAGGAGGGCACAGAGGCGCACCCCTTTAATCCCAGCACTCGGGAGGCAGAGGCAGGCGGATCTTTGAGTTCCAGGCCAGCCAGTCTGGTCAGGACAAGCCTGTTCCAGGACAGCCAAGGCTACAAAGAGAAACCCTGTCTCGAAAAACAAAAAAATGAAACAAAACAAAAAAACAAAAAACAAACCCAAAACCTGAGGAGATCCGCCATTGAGTTATATAAAGAGGAGATGCTTTTGGCTAACCAAGTCTCTGCAGTAACAGGGTGAGCCCAGGAACCCAGAGATCAACATTGCCGATGTCTGATACCTTCCCATCAATGGGAACTCCAAGTTCCTCTGAGAACAGGGGGTGAGTTATCCATTTGAAGGCTTCTTTCAGCTGAACCACATCGTTTCTTCCCATAGACAGACTCTGCTTTCTGAATAACATAAGAATTAATTCACAACATGAAAAACTTCACTGTTCATGTTAAAGAAAAGGATGCATGCAGTCATCGGAGCATAATGAGTGCCTACTCTATGTCAGGCACCATTTTATACAGCAGAAAGAAGATCAAACAAAGCACGCAAAATTCCTCACCTCATAGGCCTATACTTTAGAGAGCAAAGAATTAACGTTTTTAGTGGCATGTGAGCCCACTTTTGAAGATTCAAATAAAAGCACATTCATTTATTTTCCTGAGTTGGAATCATGAGATTCCAAGATTCATACATTCTTGAAAGGTCAAAAAAAGATGAATGTTTACTGCCTGGAAATTCAAAAATACCCACTGCAATAGTTATATTCATGTTACAAATGTCTACAATCACCCCTCCTGAAAACGGGGCTTACTTATGGGAAATGAAGTAAAAGCTGTACTCTCCCCTCCTTACTGCTTAAGAAGAAACATTAAATCCTGAAGTATCTACATTCTAAAAGGTTTACCAGTGTAATATTTGTTAAATAAAAAATCTCACATTCCCCTAAATCTACTCATGAGCGTTTTGATAAACGCCCATTATGAGAACTCGCTTTAGCATGTAGCTTACAATTGTAATAGAAAGGAACTGAGGAAATATACAGTCGAGCTCTAGTATATATTACTAAAACTGTTCTCCTGTGTTGAGGACCCCCAAGCTGTTACTACAAACTAACAAGGCTGTATCATTCAAGTGGTTAACATACCCAACACTCCAACGGCTGATCACAGGACTGCTTACAGCAAGAGCCAGGCAGAATGCAGTCACAAATCATCCCTTGTTTGTTTGGTTTTGTTGTTTTTCTGAGACAGGGTTCTGTGCAGCCCGGCTGTGCTGGAACTCATTTGCAGGCCAGCCTCTGCCTCCAGCACGCTGGGATAAAGGAGTGTGCCATCATGACAGACTCTGAGTCATTCCTTCTAATGTCCAGTCTTTACTGATGGAGTTACTACCTACAAATGCTATCCCTTATAATAATTTAATTCTTCAAGACCAACAGAAAGTACTAACTGCAGGCAAGACACAAAAAGTCTTTTAGCTAATGGTTAAAATTAATTGATCTGGGAGAAAAAATATAAAAACTACTGTTCTGGTATAGCCTTTGCTAAGTTGTCCATAAACTAATAAGTAACCCCATACAGAAGAAAATAAAAGTATATATTATATATATTTTATATATGTATATATATACATATATATGTATATATACTGTTCCTCTAAAAATGCAAATTAAAAAGTTATCCATTCATTCTATATCCAGTTGAGACCATAACTTTGGTTATAGTTAAAGGTGCTTTGGGGCTACAGTTTAACAATGAAATACCCAGATAAATCTTTTATTTGACAGAATAGCAAGTCACTTGTCTACCATCAAGAGTTTATTCAAACAGTAAGTTTCATCAACTGTTTCTACTCCTCTGAATATCAGAAACACACACAAACACACACACACACACACACACACACACACACACATATATATGTTTATTTACTTTATGTGTATTGCTTGGAAACTACAAAACTGTGTGTCACCAGGTATGGAAACACAGGACTCTAATCCCAACACTCAGGAAGCAAAGGCCCTGAGTTCAAGGCCAGCTTGGTCTACGTCTCCAGTTGTAGGATAATAGGATAACCAGTACTACATGGAGAGACCCTGTCCCAAAATACAAAACAAACAAACAAACAAACAAAAACTGTGTGTCTGTGCACCACATGCATGCCTGTTGTCCAAGGTCAGAAGAGCGTGCCAGATGCCCTGGGGCTGGAGCTACTGATGGTTGTAAGCCTCCATGTGGGTACTTAGACTTGAACCCAGGTCCCCTGCAAGAACAAGTGTTCTTAACCACTGAGTCAACTCTTGAGCCCACATTTAGATGCTTTAAAAGACTGCTTGGATATTGTGTCAACAGTTTAATTACATTTGCATAAACTGACATTAAAGTTGAAGGTATGTAACTAAGATGTGAGAGCACGTCTTTGAGAATGTGGTTAAGAGTGTCCATGCTCTTGCAGAGGATTCAGCTTCAGTTCTGAGCATCTATCTTAGGGTGCTCACAACTGCCTGCAACTCCAATCCCAGGGGATCTGATGCCTTCTTCTGGACTATACATAATAATAAATCTTTTTTAAAAAGAAAATACATTAAACAATTTTTATTTATGTGTGTAAATGTTTTGCCTGCACATATGTATGTGCACTATCTGAATGCCTGGTGCCCATGCAGGCCAGAAGAACTGGAATTACAGATGACTGTGAACTGTTCTGTGGGTGCTGGGAATCAAACTTGGATCCTCTGGAACAGGAGCAGCAAGTGTTCTTAACTATTGAGCCATCTCTCCAGTCCCAAGAAAATATAGTTTAAAGGATAAAAAGTAGAAACAGAAAAATAAACTGTTTTAAAATTGTTTATAGATCTGAGAATCTGAAGAGCTACAGCAAAAGTCAATCCTGCGAAAACACTGTTCTTTATACATTAAAAAATCTGCCATGCCTTTAATCCCAACAGAGGCAGGGGGATCTCTATGAGTTCCAGGCCAGCCAGAACTATACCTTGAAACAAACAAACAAACATACATACACAGAAAAGAAAACTGGTTTATATGAACAATTTCAAAATTGGTAATCTTGCTAAAAAGTGCAGGTACTTTTCTCCTCCAGATTAAAAAACCAAAGCAAAGGCTTAATTGATAGCTTGAAATTCTTATTCATACATATGGCCAAAAAATATAATACTTAAGATGTTAAGGGTTTTTTTTAAGATTTTTTTTCTGGATGCCTCCCACCACTTAGGAGGCAGAGGCAGGCAAATCTCTGTGAGTTCGAGGCCAGCCTGGTCTACAGAGTGAGTTTGAGAATAGCCAAGGCTACCCGGAGAAACCCTGACTCAGTAAAAACCAAAACCAAAAAAAAAAAAAAAGTTAAGATTTTCAATCATGAAATTTGAATATGGCTAATAACTTTTCTAGTATAATTTTGGATGCATGTCTCCACAGAGGCCCGTATCTGGTTGTCCTTTAGAAGGACAGTGCTCCTCCTCAAGCAAATTCGGCCTTCTGTGACCTAACCGCACTTCCTATCCGCTGCAGTTGATCTCACTCTAGACACAGCACAGCCAGCAGTCTAGAGAGAAGCCAACCTAACACCCTAGCAACTATTCTGAGCGAAATTCCCTAAGTCAATTCCTTAATGGAAATTCTTAGTGCTCTTCTCACCCACAGTGAGGACCCTGGAGGAAGCAGCCTGTGTTTGTCTGTCCCAGGACTCCTATCTGGATCAAGTTCTAGTCAAAAAAACAGCTTAGGACTTCCTCCAGCCTCCACTGCGTTGGATCTGTTGGACGAAGTCCCTGCCTAGGCTTGTATTGCTTTTGGATACTCAGAATTAAACCTTGATTTTGCATTCTGGCAAAAAAAAAAAAAAAAAAGAAAAAAAAGAAAGAAAAGAAACAGCTTGGTACAGAACCCTTAGATGTGGAATGAAAGCAGTAACTCACAAGCAATGTGCATGCCAAGGAAAAGCATTTACAAAAATGGCATGTTCTCATGATGGCATTCTTTTTCTAAAAATAGATCAAAATTTGTCAGACCTAAATCTTAAGGCTTTGAAATTTAAGGACTAAAACTTCATTAAGCCTGCAACCGTTGATAAATATGTGGTTATTTCTCTTTTGAAAAGGGAAGATGTGGACATGATATAAAAAACAAACAATGTTAATTTTTTTTTTTTCTATAAATCTCAGAACCACAGATGAGCTTCTAACGCAGAAAGCTATGTTTTCTCCTGGTTTTTCTCACCAAAGTACACAGGAACCTCCTATAATCCATGGCCCCTTTTCAAGCACAGAATGCTTAGTTTTTTTTTTTGTTGTTTTTCGAGACAGGGTTTCTCTGTGTAGCTTTGCGCCTTTCCTGGAACTCACTTGGTAGCCCAGGCTGGCCTTGAACTCACAGAGATCCACCTGGCTCTGCCTCCCGAGTGCTGGGATTAAAGGCGTGCGCCACCACCGCCCGGCTCAGAATGCTTAGTTTTAAAAATCAAACAAAACCAAAAACTCTGAAGATTCAACAGTTTTTTTTTTAATGCACTTGATTTGAACATGTGAGGCTGTTTACCAAATTTTATGTATTTTTCTTCACTGTAGAAATAGCTCATTTAATTACACAGTACCACCCTAAAAAGGTGTACATTATATATAAGATTTAACATCATATTACATTCCTAAAATCCAAAGATCTAAATTCCAAAACCTATTTGTCTTCTAAGAGTTCCAGATAAGGGACTGATTGCTAATTTCTGTTTTCCGGGTGTTACCTGTAAATTCATTATTACTCAGATTTAACCAGAATTTTACTTTTTGTGGCTTATCATCTAGTTTTATTAATTTAGCTTCAAGTATAAATCTAAAATTTATTATCTATAAGATAACCTCCCAAACTACTTTCAATACATGCCTAATGCTTGTAAATACATATCTACAATCACACTGAACAAGTCCCTCTTAAAAGGCTGCTGTGTATGTAAGCAAACTGGACATGGTACATAATGAAAGCACTTACTGTGCCAATTTCTCTAGCTGCCGAATTTACTCTAGAAAAGGAGGGAGCAGTAGTCAAGTACTTGAAGACCCGGGTAGCTTATATTTAAATAGTGGTAAAAACCCCTACTTACCCCACCTCCTGTTTCACCAGCAACCACGCAGCATGCTGTAGACAATTCAGTCACGTCCAGGAAGAAGAAAAGAGGAAGAGTATTCAGTAAAATGAAGTTCCAACACCATTATCAAAGTGCTTAAACAATCTGTTAATCAAACTCCTCTTATGAGAAGAGGAGTCAGTCTTGAAGGCAGTGACCTCACGCAAGATTTCAGTTTGCAAGGCTGACCTGCTGTGGTCTAGGAATTCAAAGGGGCAAGGCCAACAAACTCAGCAAATGGGAGGTAGAGGCTGGAAGATTAGGAGTTCAAGGCTAGCCCTGGCTAGATAACAAGTCTGAGGCCAGCCTCCACTACATAAGATCCTGTCTCAAAAACAAACAGCCCAAAGAGACTCAGTACCCACACAGCTTCTAACACAGAGATCTGAATGGTCCGGGTTTTATTTTTAATAACACTATCTGACTCATCATATTCATGTGTATATGGTCAGGAACTAAATGTAGCACTTCTACCTGCAACTCTCTCTGGACCACCAGACCGGAGAACGGGGAAATGAAGAGCAGATATATAATAAAGCAAATACAGTAAAATGGTAATCATTATGGAATCTAATGTGGTTGATGTTTCTTTTAACTTTTTCATGCACTTAAAAATTCTATGTTAGAGAAAATATTCTGGGAAAAAATAATTAAAACTTGCAAAGAGTTGGGGGCTGAAGAGACGGCACAGGGATTATGAACATGGACTGCTCTTACAGAGGACCCAAGTCTGGTTCCCAGCACTCACACAGCGGCTCACAACCACATTTACTCTAGTTCCAAGGTTCCAGGGTCCTCTTCTGACCTCTGTGGATAACGGGTATGAACATATATACATATAGGCAAACACTTATATAAAACCTTTTAAAAATTCTTTTTCTAACTGCAAGATTCCTAAAATGGAGAATTAGATAACTCCTGTTATGAGGAGTAAATGATAATAATGCAAACTGCTTTGCATTGTAATGTGTGACACAAACATCTCTCAGTTTTCCATGACCCTCCTCCAGCTTATAAACAAGGAATGCCTGTCCTGCCGCAGCATATGCCACTGTGTGAACACAACAAGAACACATGTAGATCACTGATACCCACAGTCTCTGCTCTCATGTGTTACAAAAACGGCCAACCATTAGCATTCACATCCTCTTCAAGCAGTTATACACTGTGACACATACGCAGAGGCCTGTTCTTCCTAGCAGGACACTAGAGACGCCTAAACCTCAGGACCACTCAGAAACATTACGTGTCCCAACGTAAGCCAAGTTCCACAGAGTACTCCCTAGTTAGGAGAAGCGCTCGGCATGCCTCAGCAGCTGCTGAATCTGCTGCCTCTCCACCCCCACCTTCTGCACTGAGACTCCTTCCTGTCCTCCACTTACTCAGCCTTTTCCACCGTGGACGGGCATGGCTCTAACAGATAAAGTGAGAGAACGAACTAAGAGTGTCACAGTTTAAACTTCGGGATGACTAAAGGTTATGACAAAGGGGCGCTGCTTAGCACACTGTTCCAGAGCAAATGCTGTGGAGACTGACAGGACTTCAAGATTAGAGAAGTAACAATGACTTCCCGAAGCTGAAATGTCCTAAAGAATGCTGTCCTGCCCTTCTTTATAATACAAGAGATCAATAATCTTATTTCTCTATATTGAATATTAATATTTGCCCTGCAGATATATTGTGAGAATTTGTGAAATCATATATATGCAACCAAGTAGGGTTCCTGATACATACTTAATATAGTTAATAAAGCAGTAGTGATCACACTAAGAATGCCAAATTCAAACTACAACAACAAGGAGCATTGTTGTTACCTTGAAATCTCACCTAAGTTTACAAACAATACAATTCAGATATCCCCCTTAAAAGTTTGCAGGATTTGATCCATTCCTTCACACCCCCAAACTGCCACGGTAATTCTGAAATCTCTCTCATTGGTCCAGTCTGAGCTGTGGAAAACTTTCTTTCTGACACAATCTCAGACTCCTCTGAACTTTCGTTGTTGCTTTGACACAGGTTTTCACTGTGTAGCCCTAGCTGGTCTGGAACTCACCACGTAGACCAGGCTGGCCTTAAACTCAAGGGATCTCCCTGTTTCTGCCTCCCAAGTGTTGGGATTAAAGTTGTACACTACCCTGCCTGGCTCCTCTGTACTTTTCAGTGACCTTCTTGTCTCTTCTTTTGAGCTTCTTCCACGTGATGTCGTCAGTGTACGAAGTATCCTAACTATGATGATAAAGCAGCAGAAAACTGGAGGTTGCCAAGGGAAACCAGATAACCATGTGTAGTACAAAATGAATCAGAAGTCCTTGGCACCTGAGACTTGCTAACAGTTTTCCTTCCTAGCCTCTGCAGGCTCCCTGTTCAAGCATGCTGCAGGTTAGACAAACTAATGCCTCAGAGGAGATAAAAGGCTGAATCCCAAAGAAGTCAGTACTGCTCAGTTATCCCATTTTACCACATGCTGACGATGCCCTGGACCTGTTTCTGCCTAGGAAAGAGAAGCACACCTCTCCCTTTCAGATCTCCAAGGTAACTTTAATAAACACTATTCTTTAGTCAGTTAAAAACCCATTGTCTAGAGTAAGCAATTAAACTCTTCTGCCCAACAGAATCAAATGGCATTAAAGCTATCAAGCTTAATCAAATTTGATACCAGAGGCATTGTGTCACCTCCTGAAAATTCAGGAGCCACACAATTTAATCCTAGACTCAGTTTAACTTTCTCTGAGAATTCCAGCTAGGCAAATCCTAACCAGGAAAGTTGACTAACTGTTGGCCGAGGTGTTGTGTTCTCTGGTAACACAGCCTAAATGCTGGTAGGCGGCCCCCGGCTGGAATCCAGACTACACAGAAAGGAGGGGGTGAGCTGAACACTGACTGTGGACACAGCATGACCAAGCTGTGCCCGCTGTGCCTGCTTCCCCATCTCCAGGGCCATGCATCTCCCCGGACTCTGAGCCAAAGCAGCCACCCTCCCTCCGTTAGGTCGCCCTCGTCAGTTATTCTGTCCCAGCAATGAGACAAGTAATGAAGACAAATGAAACTGGAAACGTCGGAATGTTTTGAGTGTCAAATCAACACGGACCCACAGACAAACCATAACATAAGAACTGCCACATTTACACACATGCAGCTTCTCACAAAGATGTACAAAAGGTACACTCGATCCTCGAGTCTTTCATAACTCATCAAGTTATAACCATTTTCACACTATCGCTTTCTGTAAGTGAAGTGTAAGAAGAAGGTAAAGAATTGCTTGTACCAAAGCATGTATCACACGTGAGGAAATTTAGCACAAGAAAGTCCTAAGTTCCAGGGGTCTGGAGGAGTAGGAGGGGAGGCCTAGCTTGAATGTGATCAAGATATACTGCATACATGTAGGAAATTGTCAAAAAATAAATATAAAATATTCTAAAAAAGAAAGTCATACATCCCAGAAAAATGAAGAGAGCATGACCAGCCTATTTTTTCATTCTTATAGATATCTGGGTCTGTAATTCCTGGTAGAGTGAGAACAAACACCTGTACATAAGGTAGGCACTATAGCTCTGAACATCGCAAATCACTTGCAAGGTAACTTATTGTCTTTAGCCCTTGGTACCTTAACCATAAGGTAAAAGGATTCAACATTTTATTACTGGGGTATCTCACTGACATGCAGCAAGGGAGACAAGTCTCCGTCCATGAGCAAGCCCATAAAATAAAGGCGGGAGAGGGAGGAAGACAGCAGTAAGCACAGTAACGCAGTAATTAGTAACGTTAATGGGTTGTATCTGAGGGGCAGGTAAAGGGCCCTCTGTCCTACACCTGAGCTTGGAGGAACTGGTTACTAGAAGCACTAGTAATCAATGGGGAAAGTGCACTCCAAATGGTGTATTCTAGGTACAAAGCCAAGAGGGTGCTAGTAACAGGCTCTGGGAGCTCTAACATGGCTAAGGCTGTGTGACCGGGAAAGCAAAGAAAGACACAGTGCTCAGCTCACAGGACCACTGTTCCCACACAGGGACACAGTAAGATTTCACACTAAGGCAAATTTAAAAGAATCCCATGCATGGCACAATCATATCTGTCTCCAGGAATGCTCAGTGTGATTGCGAACCAAGGAGGAAGATGGGAATTGAGCAAAACGAAGACGATTGGCAATAAACCAGTGATCACGCAAGGACTAATGTCTCCAGTACACCTGCTGGGGACTAAGCAGGAGAGGAGAGCTCACCAGTAAGGAATGGGGCAGCACGTCCAGAGGACCTGAGTCAAGTCCCAGCCCCACGGCAGCTCACAACCTTCTGCGACTTCAGTTCCAGGGGTCCAATGCCCTCTTCTGGCTGGTGTGGGCACTGCATGCACATGGTGCACAGACACACACATACATGCAAAACATTCACACACATTAAAAAAATTAAACAGGAGAGGAAGGCACAGATTAGCAGGACTTCCACACCAGCAGGCATTTGGGAGTTTCTAAATACAACCAATGTCATTGAGACCCAAAGCCTTCTGAATCACACACAGCTCTTCAACTCAATACAAACATAGACTCCTCCCCGTGGGGAATGGGAACAGCTGTAGGGGCAGCTAGAGAGGCACTAAATATACCTCCTGCTCACAACTATTTCACACACACACACACACACACACACACACACACACACACACACACACACACACACACAGAGAGAGAGAGAGACAGACAGACAGACAGACAGACAGAGACAGAAAGAATGAGATTTTCTTGCCCCTAAAGTGGCCAGTTATCAACACTTTAATAAGAACCCTCCCTCTTCCCCACCCAAGATTCCCTTCCTCCTCACTTCCCCACCCCAAGCCTGGTATGACCATGGGAACCATCTGTCCCATCAACGCTCGCTCCTCACCTTGTGTCTCCGGCATGGAAGGCAGACAGAGGGTAAAGGACTGGGAAGCACAGCTTGGCCCCGCCCACTCAGCTGAGAAGGAAGTCCTGTACCACCCTTGCCTCCATTACCACCCTAACTCAGTCCTATGCTCTTCTTTCCCCAGTGCCTCTGACAACAGACCTGGATGAAACAACTGTGACAGACTAAGCCTAGGAGCTCCTGCCTCTGCTTCCCAAGTGCTGGAACCAAAGGTGTGCGCCCCAGCGACAGCACAGCAAATACTGACCTCTTACATGCTCTCTCAAGTCACTCTCAGCTGAATATTGATATTTGCCTTTTATGTCATCAGGGCTGCAGCAGCTGGGAAGCCTTTAATACAAACACGTCTTTTATACACCACTTTTGTGCCCAGCAGTCTCCTCAGGGAGGAACCTGCGTGGAGATCTTCTGACTTTAGTTGTTTGCACTGATTTCCATGAGTTTTGCCTTTGGTTTGCTCAGTGCTTGTGTGAGAGTCAAAGTTACATTTTAAGTTTTAATCATCATGCCTTAGAGATCCATGAAACAAAAATAACTCTGATCTGTAGGTCCTGTGCCCGGGGAGAGATGGTTCCTGAAATGCTGGAGGCTACTGTTTATGGGAGATAGCAAACCTCGTGTTTTCCCCTAAACAAGTTTGTTTGCCCCATCTGCACAGGATGTGCTTGACCACATGTGGGCGGGAGGTTCACAGGCAGGAAATACGTCAGGATGTATGCTGGCCCCCATTGGACCTGATGGGAAATGCAATCAACTATGGGTTTCCCTTCTTAAACTGCTACAAACTGTGACTTGGGCCATTTCCCAGGAACCTGGGTGTGGACCTGGCCAGAGCTCATTCACCTGGACAGTGTTTAATTAAAGCTTGCTTCAAATTTGACTTAAAAAAAAAAAAAAAAAAAAAGCCTAGGAGCTGCTTCTGGAGAACAACATATGTTAGCCACGCTTAAAACCCACCAGAGGAGCCAGGATGAGGATGCACACCTTTAACCCCAGCACTTGGGAGGCTGAGGCTAATACATTTCTGTGAGTTCAGGTCACTCAAGGCTACAAAGAGAGAGCCTGTCTCATCCCCCAAAGCCCCCAGCGGGGAGGGAGAAAAGGCTCAGTCGCTGACATGCTTGCCATAGGAGGACCTGAGTTTGGATCCCAGCACCTACATAAATAGCTAGGCATGGCAGCATGGGCACATAATTCCAGCCCTGGGGAAACAGAGACAAGAGGACCCTGGGCTAAAGAGTGAGCTCCAGGTTCAGTGCAGACACTGAAGACGCTAATCTATGGTTCAGTGCCCTGCCCCAGCCCCGCAGAGAGACAGAGAGAACTGTTACTTTTCTCTGAGGGAAACAAGGCATTAAGACTTTCTCTACTCCAGGTTCCCCACTATGCTGGCAATAAAAACCGAGAGAGTTAAAGGCTAAACACTGTCTTTTTAGGACAAAGCAAGGACAGATCAGCACAGACAGAACAACTCTGCAGGGACAAATTAAGTTACAGGTCTATTAACCCGGTTCCCACAATGGCTGTTTCTACACTCTGCCTTCCCAAACTGCTGTTTGCTTAGCTCTAAGAGACTCGACTGGAAATAATCCCTGTAGGAAACGCCAAGAGAAGGGTAGGAGAAGAGGAGGGAGGGCAATCTGAACACCTGTGAAGAAAACCATTCACGAGCTACAATGCAACAACTGAACTCAGCTAATTCTCGAGTTGATAGTGAGGGCTGGAGAGATAGCTCAGAGGTTAAGAGCACAGGCTGCTCTTCCAGAGGTCCTGAGTTCAATTCCCACCAACCACATGGTGACTCACAATCATCTGCAATGAGATCTGGTGCCCTCTTCTGTCATGCAGGTACATATGCAGACAGACCACCGTATACATAATAAATAAATCTTTTAAAAAAAATAACATTAGTGTAGCAGGGAACATCTATTGCCAAGAGCTCTGGGACGTGCAAATATATTTTCCCTTTGAATTTGGTGTCAGAACACCAGCACCCTTACAAAACTCAGTGACCAAACCATGAGGAGCAAGCCAGTAAGCAGCACCCCTCCATGACCTCTGCATCGGTTCCTGTCCTGACTTCCTTCAGTGATGGACTATAGATATGGAAGCATAAAAGCCAAACAAATCCTTTCCTCCTCAAGTTGCTTTTGGTCATGGTGATTTATCATAGCAATAGTATTCCAAATAAAGCATAGATCTAGATCAGCAGTTCTCTAAAAGTTTGACTAAATGACCTGTCACATTCCTAAAAATTTCTGAGAATCCTGAATACCTTTTTATACTAGCTATAGCCATCATCATTTACCATGTAAGAAAGTAAAAAGCACATTTTTGAAAATGTCCAATTCATTTAAATCACTAACAACACAACAAATCTGTTACCTGTCAACATTCTGCAAAGATGTAAATTTTAAACAAAACAATTTAGCAATAACTAATGTAATTGTAATACTTAAGACAATCAACTAAAACCAGCAACATTAATAAGACTGAGATAGTCAGTTACGAAAGAAACAATAAATATGTGAGTGCTCAAGCAGACATGTGTGCTTGCTCTCTCTCTCTCTCTCTCTCTCTCACACACACACTCACACACTCACACACACACACACACACACACACACACACACACACACACACACACACAACTTTCCTAATAACCAGGTAGAAGATGTTACAGGGAAATATAGATCCCACTAAACTTTCAACTACAATTTAAAGCATACACTCACAAACACCAAAGATAAAATATTACACAATTGAAAGGCATAAACAATTGGAACAAATATACAGAAACTGTTTCCAGACAAAAAGTTCTATAAGAATTATAAATTTAGCTGGGCATGGTGGTGCACACCTTTAATCCCAGCACTCAGGAGGCAGAGGCAGGGGATCTCTGAGTTTGAGGCCAGCCTGGTCTACAGAGCAAGTTCCAGGACAGCCAGCGCTACACTGAGAAACCCTGTCTCGGGGTGGGGGAGCCATTACATCCCAAACAACTCTTACTATTCAATTTTTTAAAAATGAGAAAAAAATAAAATAAACTGTGGGAAAAGAAAACCAAACAGTGCCAGCACTTGGCAGGGAGAGGCAGGAGTTCCAGGCCAGTCTTGGCTGACTAGTGAGTTGCAGAGTAGCCTGGGTTACATGACAACTTATCTAAAAAATAAAACTGGCTCAGCAGTTAAGAGCAATTGTTTGCTCTCAGAGAGGTTCAATGTCCAGAACCCGCACAGTACCTCACAACCAATAGTAACCCCGCTCCCAGGGGGCCCAAAGCCCCTTTCTTACCTCCTCAGGCACAGGCACACATTTGGTGCACAGACACACATGCAAACAAAACATCTAATCACATAAGATACTAAAATAAATGAAATTTTAAAATAAAGTAAAATAACTGGGAAAAATATAAAACGATTGTGGCTGAAAATCAAAGCAAGATAACTTTTGCAAGTTGATTAGAAAGTCTTTTTAAACTATGACAATCCCGGGTTGGTGAAGGTCCAAGGCTGCAACACACCTGTAAACTCCTTTTCAGGAGGTCAACTTGTAAATGTTCACCATATTTTAAAATGTCTGTCACCTTTGATCCAGCATTTCTAAATGTAAAAAATTTTCAGACAAAAAGAGATACACATTAGTTCTTTGTGCAATGATGTATAATTGAAAATTTCATTTGTAATAAAAACTGAAGGCGATCTAACTACTGGTTAATTGGTTAAATGGTTTAAGGCACTATAAGTTAACCATACATGAGCTCTGTATTGAAGAGTGTCTATTACACGATGTTTATAGAGCACTAATGTTCCATGAAAACCCAAACTAACATACAGCATATACATGTACATGTTTTATACATACAGCAAAAGTATTGAAGATACACTTAAAATGTTACTCTAGAAGATGGGAGGTAGGAAAGAGGAAAGTTAACTTCATGTTTCTGAGTCATTTCACTTTTCCAATAAGCATGTCCTACTTTTATAACCTAACAAAGAAAAAACTTCATGTAATTTTATAAACACTAACAATCATTTTGTGAACTCATAATTATCCAAGTTATCTTGTATAACAGCACATCTCAGTTCATCATCAAATTCATTAACTGAAAATTAAAAGTAGCAGATCATAAACCAAACACTATGCAGTATATTTGCTTGCAAATTACTGGAAGAGCCTGTTACTGATTTGATTACAGCAGAAAGAAAGTTTGCCTTACTTTTCTTTTTAAAAGGTTATTAGTGTATAGTCATTGTACAAAGTGATGTTTCTTGATGAGGGCCATTATACTGATGTGGAAAGACAGTTTACATTTGATGATCACACCCTGGCCCAATCCCTACAACAGCTTTGAATACTTGAGACAAGACTGAAGAATCAGGAAATAGGGCTGAGTCAGTTATCAAAATTATATAAGGCCCAAAAGAAGCCTTCACTGATTATTATTTTTTCTTTTTTACAAAGATTGACTTCAGCTGTAAATAGAATGATATCAGATCCAGAAGTTAGACAAATATTAACTGAATCTTTGGCTTTTGAAAATGCTAATACAGAATGTAAAAGGGTGATCAGGACTTTAAAGGCAAGATCAACACTTGGATTTCACACTTATGATGATACTTGGATAGGAGAGGTGACTTCTAAAAATCAAAGGTTTTAATTGGGGTAAATCAGGTCATCTGAAAAGGGACTGTAGGCAAGGCATTCTTAGGGACAATGTTTTTTCTAGAGAGAATCCAAACAGAAGGCTCCAGCCTTCTGGAATATTCAGGTGTGGCAAAAGCCTACATTGGACTACTGAATACAGATCAACATGGGACAGCCAAAGTAATTCTTTGCCATCAGGAAATATCATAGGGGGTCTCTCACAGGCGCCTGTGTCAAATTTGGTTCAATCATTTTCTGTCAGCACTGGGGAAACTCCTCCATAGAGCAATAAAAGATTTAATGCCTGTTACAGAAAACCATACTGCTCTGGATGACAGAACAGCTTTAGAGGATAAAACAAAATTTTGAGGAGAAACCATAAAGCAAATATTTTGGCAAACTTTTATAAATGATCAAAGACCAAGTTAATTGAGGGTTTAGTAGACACAGGGGCAGATATAACAATATAACAATAATTACATCCAAATCTTGGCATCCAAATTGAAGAGTCAGGAGGTAAATGTTCAGCTTTTAGGGATTAGAACTTTATCTCAGGTAAAAATAAAGCACAAGATGGGTTCAATTTACAGGGCTGGAAAAACAGAGAGAAAAAATTAAAGTCATATGAGACTAACATAGCAATGAGTTTGTGGGGATGTGATTTGTTACAGCAATGGAATACCTAGATTAACTTTCCTCCAATCTTAGAAACAAACCATAAACTAATGTATGTTTCTGGGAAAAATATTAAACGGTATTATAAAGAACAGTCACCGACCATTCAAGTTGTACAAAAACAGGGCACAACAGCTGCTGATCTTTCAAAGGTACCAGCAGTCCTACCTTTAAGATGGTTAACTGACAAACCTGTCTGGGTAGAACAATGGCCTTTGACATCAGAAAAATTACAGGCCTTAGAACAGCTAGTAAAGGAGCAGCTAAATGCTTAACATATCAAAGAATCAACCAGTCCTTAGAATTCTCTTATATTTGTTATTAAGAAGCAATCTGGAAAATGGAGAATGGTAACAGATCTAAGAGCTATTAATAAGGTGATTCAGCCAATGGGCTCTATACAGTCTGGAATTCCCTTGCCTTCCCTAATACCTAAAGGATGGTCTATTATAGTGATTGATTTAAAAGACTGTTTGTTTTTTTTTTTACTATACCTTTAAAAGAACAATATAGAGAAACATTTGCCTTCATAGTGCCAACTTATAATAATCCCCAGTCTGTTAAAAGATATCAGTACAAAATTCTTCCATAAGAGATGTTAAATAGCCCTACATTATGTCAATATTTTGTACAATAGCCATTGGAAATAATTCATAATCACTTTCCTCAATCTATAATTTACCATTATACGGGTGATATCTCACTAGCTGATTTGGATGCAGATACCTTAGAGAAAATGTTTAAAGAAGTAAAGAAAAATTTGCCTTGTTGAGGACTACAAATTGCTCTAAAAAAATACAAAGAGGAGATTCTATTAATTATTTAGGATATTATAGGTTCACAAAAGAAAATTCAACTACAGAAAGTACAAATCAGGAGAGATCAATTACAAACTCTTAATGATCTTCAAAAATTGCTAGGAGATATTGACTGGCTATGGCCCAAAATTGGATTGACAACTCTAGAACTAAGTAATTTCTTTCAAACCTTAGGAGGTGATAAGGACTTAAATAGTCCAAGAAAATTATCAGCAGAGGCTGAGAGAGAATTGACTTTGGTAGAAAAGAAATTACAGAATGCACATGTAGATTGTTTGGATCTATAGTTTGACTGTATTCTGATTATTTTACTATCTACATATTCCCCTTCTGGAATTCTAATGCAGAGAGAAGATAGTATCTGAGAATGAATATTTTTACCACACAAACAGAGGAAAAATTAAAGACATATGTAGAAAAGGTCTCTGAGTTGATCCTGAAAGGAAAATTAAGGCTTCATCAGTTAGAAGGAATAGACCCAGCAGAAATTGTGGAACCTTTTACTAATGCTGAAATTTCCTCATTATGAGCAGAAAAATGAACATTGGGAAAGAGCTTGCAATAATTTTTTGGGAGAGATTAGCAACAAATATCACAAATATCCCAAAAGCAAGAGACTTCAATTTATAAACAGAACTAATTGAATCCTTTCTCACACTGTATGGGGAATATCAATTTCTGGAGCCCCTATATTCTATACTGATGCAAACAAATCATTAAAGACAGGTTATAAGTCAGGGAATTTAAGTAAAGTGGCTCAGAGCCCTTATGATTCTGTCTAAAAGTCAGAATTATATGCTATTCTCATGGTGTTATTAGATTTTCCAGAACCTCTTGATATAGTTACTGACTCTCAATATGCAGAGTTGTTTTACATATCGAAACTGCTGAACTATTCCAGGTGATTCAGAATTAACTCTGTTATTTATTCCATTACAAGAAATAATCAGAAATAGAAATCATAACACATATCAGATCCTATATGGGTCTACCAGGCCCTCTGGCACAAGGTAATGATGAAATTGATCAACTATTGATAGGAAGTGTGCTAGAAGTCTCAGAATTTCATAAGAAACAATGTGTTAATAGCAAAGGTTTGAAAAAAGATTTTTCTATCACTTGTCAACATGCCAAAGAAATTATAAGGAAATGTCCTACTTGTTCTTTGTATAACCAAACTCCACTACCTGCAGGAAGTAACCCAAAGGGTATTCAAAGAGATGAAATTTAGCAGATGGTTGTGTTTCATTTTGCAGCATTTGGAAAATTAAGATATGTACACCATAACATAGATATATATTCAAGATTTCAAAGGGCAACTGCTTTTAGCTCTGAAAACGTTGATTCTGTAATTACACTTTTATTAGAAGTTATGGTCATCTTGGGAATATCTGTACAAATTATGACTAACAATGAAATGCTCCAGTATACGTCTCTGGTAAAATTTAACATTTTTTTGCATATTACAGCAAAGAGCATATTACAGGTATACCACACAATCCTACAGGGCAAGCAGTCACAGAAAGATCTAATCACACTCTAGAAGATATGCTTAGTAAGTAGAAAGGGGTAATAAAGACCCCCAGAGATAGACTGCATAATGCTTTATTAACCGTAAATTTTCTAAATGCCAATGAGAAAGAAAATGACAGCTGTGGAGAGACATTGGATAATAGAAAAAAACTACTGAATTAAATCAGCCTGTGTACTTTAAAGATGTGCTGACCTCAGAATGGAAACCAGGATATGTGTTATGCTGGGGAAGAGGGTTTGCTTTTTTTTTTTTCCCACAGAAGAACATCTATAGATACTATCAAAATTGATAAAGATTAGATTTGAACAGGAGAGACTTCTTGATTAGAAGAGGTGATAGTTCATCAAACAGTGTGACCATTCAATCTAAACTAACTTACATGACTCACAAATGCTTTTCATTTGACCAGATATAACTTGCCAAAAAGGAGACTCCCCAAAGTTAGGGTTGGGGCAGGGTTTTGTTTTTGTCTTTCAGGAGAATGAAGGCTAAGGAATCTGAAGACCACTGGACAAGTGAGATATGTGAACTAAAAGGATGAATCATCCAGAGAAAATGTCCCAAGAAAAAGAGTAAATTGGCCTATTGATATATCACATTTTCAAGAGGATAAAATTTCATAAATCTTCCCAAGTGTTTGCTTCTGCTATTCTCTACAGACAGATAATGCAAATGGTCTTTTTACAGTCCCAGTTCAATTAAAAATTAAAGTTGGCTTTGGAGTTGGAGCATGGCTCTCTCCTTCTCTAAACCCAAGCATGCTTGTTAAAGGAAAAGTCTCTGTCTCATGTCAGAAGAGCCACCTGACATGGGACAGAAGAAAAAATAAATTAAGGGACCTTTCTATTGTCACTAATCTCATAATTCTTTGGTTTTATTTCGACTCTTCAAGACTTTTCTTAAGGTATAAATATTATCTCAAAATTTACAAAATTAATATTATATATATATATATATTAAACTTTCTGTAATGATATTAATGGTCATACAGAGTACTAACTAATGCTAGAAAGAAGGCTTCATCTAGCTTCCTGTACATGATTTCAGGTTTGAGTCCTGAATCTCTATTAGGTAATTGGGAATTAAGCCCTGGATGTACTTAACAAATTGTGGTCCTTTAACCTCTTTAAGATCTGCTGCACATGACATTTAAAATGTTTTAAGTTTTCTGCAGTGAACCATGGCCATTCCTAATAGAGACCTTTGAAGTCTCCAAAAAGATGATGAGGCTCCACAACAACAATTCCACCTGGATTATGGCAATACCATTAAGCTGACAAACACCACTAGATAGCTATAGTTTTCCTTGTTACCAAATTCAGAAAAGAAACTCACAAAAGAGGTGTAAAGTATATAAGGTTGAGAGACATAAAAAGATAGTTTTGGACTGGTAATACAAGTTAGGATGGAAAGTGAATTAGGTATAACACTTTAGGCTTACCAAGATAGAATAGATAATGGAGTATTTTCTCTGAACTTGCCAAATGCAAATGGACTGGACACTGCTAATGTAATTCTTACCTGTATATATTTGTATTTATACTTATTATATATAGTTTTACTACATTAGTGTTAAAACTTTCCCTTTTTATTTAGACAAAAAAATGGAAAATATTGTGCTATATTTTGATTGTATTCTGACAATAGTGTTTGTTTTGAATCAGAGGTCAGAGCTAGCCACTAGCTGACCAAAATTAACCATAGAGGTTTTGGAGGACTGAGAAAGTAGTAAGGCAGGGCTTAGACAAGATCTCAGTCCCTTTTTACAGGAAGGAACAGAAGAGGGGGGAAGTCACTGGTGGCTGCTTCTCTGATCTTTCAGGTTATTTATTTATTTATTTTTTTAAGATTTATTTATTTATTATGTATACAGTGTTCTGCTTGCATGTATGTCTGCAGGCCAGAAGAAGGCACCAGATCTCATTACAGATGGTTGTGAGCCACCATGTGGTTGCTGGGAGTTGAACTCAGGACCTCTGGAAGAGCAGTCAGTGCTCTCAACCTCTGAGCCATCTCTCCAGCCCCAATCTTTCAGGTTCTTACCCCAATATCTCGCTCCTGATTTTTTATTGATAAAGAATAATTAAATAAATACATTAACTGTGTCTAAATAGATAAACAGCTTTAAAGAACTCTCAAACAACAGGCTCTCAAGACATTTTTAGCTATATACTTAACATGTTAAATACAAATTTGTTTTTATCTGTTCATTTAAAGATACCCTCAATGGCATTTTTAAGCTAAAATTTGAATAAATGGAGTATGTCAATGTATGTACTTATTACATGTATTTAAGACTATAGTTCCACTATTTTAAAATAATATACAATTTACTTTCTTCAATTCAAGGGCAGTTCCCCAATTCTTTGAGGGTCATGAAGACAAAATGAACCATTTGTAAACTATAAAATGTACCATATCCACCTACATAGCCAAAGCTCATTATTAAAAAAAGATATTTCTCCAAATTAATGGGTTTGATTATTTATAATGTAAGAATTAGGTTACATGCCAAGCTACTGATATCTATCTGCATTTTCTAAATTTACTAAGGGAACATACTACAGATCTCTAACAAAGCATTTCCATACACACACTGAAGCTTTCTCTGCCCACTGGGGTTTAGCATGCCTCGCCCCTCTGCTCTCCAGGGACTTGCCTATGGAGGCCCATCACCAGAACCAGAAGGAGACAGATTCTGGGAAATCTAAGATTCTAAGACAGTGGAGTTGGGTTCAAGCTCTCTTTCCCATTGTACAGCAAGTGACCTAAGGCAAATTAAGTGGGAAAATGTGGCTCCTTGTATGACTGAAAAGATAAACAAAATGCTCATTGTTTTTATAACATACATGCCCTGAATCTGTGTATAATAATTTAAAGATGCTTTTTCTTCCTCCTCTTCCTCCTCTTCTCCCACCACCACCGCCTGCTCCTCTTCCTCCTCCTGGGATCCTAGAGATTGAATCTAGGGCCTGGCACCTCCTAGACCGACCACTCCAGCACCGAGCTGCAGTCCTTTTCTTTCTGTATCGTGAGTCAGGGTTTCACTAGTTACTCAGGCTCTCTGTCTCTGAACTCAGAATTTTCCTGCCTCAGCTTCCTAAATAGCTGAGATTACAGTCCCATGTACCAAGGTTGGCTCTAATCTGCTTCTTTGGTTGTGTTTTGAAACAGGTGTTCACTATGCAGCCCTAGCTGGCCTGTAACTTGCTATGTAGACCAAGCTGACATGGAACCTTCAGCAGAGCTGCAGACTCAACTTCCCAAGTGACAGAATACATGTGCCAACACATCAGCCTTCTAAGTGGTTTATGAAGTCATTAAATAACAAGGGGGAATTTTGGGGGGGCCTTGTCTTTTCTGAATGTTTAGTTCTAGTTTTAGACAAAACTTGAAGCATGATAAGATGAATATTTGAATTTAGTCATACATTTGAGAAGGGAACAGCATCTGCAGTGGGCTAGTTTCAAGCTATTAGTGCTTGCCAAAAGGTGTGCAGGGCAACAAAGGTAAACCTAATCACACCCATCAACAAAGCACAACAGTAGGACATACCAGCAATGAGGGGAAAGGGAGGAGACAGAGGAAGTTGGGGGGAACTCTTTAACAGGGAGGGCAGAGGAAGGATAATACACAGGGAAATAAGGGAAGAGTGATAAATAACACATAAATAACTAAGGATGTTTGTAAAAGCCATAAAGAAACATTATTTTATGTGTTTATTTAAAATACGTATGTATGCATATAGACAGTGTAAACAGGGTGATAACGCTCCCCTTCAAGAATCACAGATTATCTAACAAAAACCCCCATGCTGGACATGGGAACCCCTTCAAGTTGTTGGTCAGTGGAGTCTAAGAGACGCCCCCAAACAATACAGGCTATTGTCTTGCCTTGGTTGCCTTCCAGAACTTGAACGTAAGATCCTACTGTAAAGATACCACAGTTTGGACACAGGACGTGGAGGAATTGAGCTGGAACTGACCTGGAAGCTTCTTCCCTGAGAACTGGTTCTCATAGTATCCAAAGGTGCCATGCGAGATGCCAAGGGAAGAAGCAATCAACAGTCCTACACAGCTGTGAAACCTATGAACCACAACCATGACGAGCCCAGCAAGGTATCTCTGACGGCGCAATAGTGGCACGATTATCTGGGGTAACCAACACCGTCTAATCAGACTCGAGGTCTACTCAACAGAGGGATTCACATCTGGTCCTGTAAACCTGGAGGGGTCAGCGATCCTCGAGGAGCACCCACTGCTGCTGTTTTTCTAGTTATAGTCTAAGTACTTATCCTGACACCCACAGATAAGTGCACCTCTTACTCCTCTCTTCAAAGAAGCTTCTTTTTGCAACAGATAGAGTCTACTTCAGAGACCCACAACTGGTCAAAACACGGAGAGTAAATGCCCACGGGATGCCCAGCCCCCACTGGTATCGCCAGCACAGCCCCTACACCTGAGGCTCAGGGAACATCTCTAAAGAAGGGATAGAAAGTTGTAAGAGCCTGAGAACCACACTGCTAGATATGACAGGAACACTGCCCTCATGATCTCAACAATAGGGTTGTCTAAAAAAGACGTGCATAAGGACAACATCAATCCACATGCTAATGCAATAATGGATTGTTAACCACAATATGAAGAGCTAGCTACAGGCAAACAATGGCTACTGAGAAGGGAAATCAGTCTGTCCAGGGACGAGCCTTTATAGGTTGTTATTCAGCCTGAAGTAGTCAGCTCTAAACTCTTGTACTTAAGAACAGTAATGGGCTCAGTAGGTTGTGTGTGTGTGTGTGTGTGCGCGCGCATGTGCCTGTGTGTGTGTGCTGATGTATATGTGGAAGTTAGTTGTCTCCTTTTACCACAGACCCTAGGAAATAAGCAAGCATGTGTGTCACAATAATAATTATAGGAAGAGGTCATGAACTTGAAAGGGAGGCACAGAAGAAGCTGAGGGGGTTGAAGGAAGGACCCAAATGATATAAATACTGTACAATTGTATGAAATCCTCAAAAAAAAAAATTTTTTTTTTTAAGATCCTGGAGAGAAGCAGGGCTCTAAGTTCTATTCAGTTTAAAGCCTGCCAATATCTTTATTTGGACACATTGACATAACACGTACAAAAGAAAGTAAAAGGAGGTAGAGAACAGAGAAAGAGTTTTAAAAAGTGAGAGAAGGAAGATGAAAAAAACCCCACAGTTCCTAAGAATAATTTGGTGAAGAGCTGTCTAAAAGCTAGGTCTAATGACACAAGTCTGGTGTATGGGAAATTTTAATCAAATTTCTGAAGAATGGCTATGTGATGAGATATTCATGTCATCATTAACTTTGTATAATATAATATAAAAATGGAAATCAAAATAATTAAACAAAATATTTAGGAAGTACTGGAGAGAATGAAGAATACTGGCTCAGAGTTAAAGCTTTTGCTGCTCTTGCAAAGGACCTGAGTTCAAATCCCAGCACTCACGTGGCAGCTCACAACCACCCATATATAACTCCAGTTCCAGGGGCTCTGATACTCTTCTGACCTCTGCAGGCTGCTATACACATGTGATATATATACATACACTCAGGCACATACACATAACAATTTTTTTTAACAATTTTTAAAAATTTAGGGCTGATGTAATGGCTGGGTAGGTAAAGTGCAAGGCCAGTACCTGAGCTCAAATTCTGAAATGCACACAGAGACGGAAGCAGAGAGGCAAGTGCATACAGGTGCCCTCTCACTTCCACACGCATGCCATGCACACGTGTTCACATGTCAACGCTTCCTGACAACCCTTCTGGAAGCCGTCTGGCTGGCCTGTTAAAGGCCGTGTGCTAGTAGGAGCCAGAAAGGGGAGAGAGCTCAGCAGGTCAAAGGCCATGCCATGGGAGCCTGACAGCCTGAGTTCTGTCTCCGGACCCACTCCCGAAAGCTGTCCTAAGACTTCCACAGGCACACCACGGCACACGGCACACATACACACACACACACACACACACACACACACACACACACACACACACACGCAAGCACACACACACATACACAAGCACACAGCCATATACCATGCATACACACAACAATAAATAAAATAACTTAATGTATTTTATTTGAAAACCCTTTTGACAAATTCTAGTCATCTATTAACAAAGCTTGAATTTTTCATTTTTATCTTATATAAAAAACTTTAAAGCCGGGTGGTGGTGGTGCACGCCTTTAATCCCAGCACTTGGGAGGCAGAGGCAGGCGGATCTCTGTGAGTTCGAGGCCAGGCTGGTCTACAGAGCAAGTTCCAGGAAAGGCGCAAAGCTACACAGAGAAACCCTGTCTCAAAAAACAAAAAAACAAAAAAACAACAAAAAAAAAAACCTTTAGTTATTAAGAACACAAAAACTGGCAACAAAAACTTACCATCACTCCTTCTATTATGTGTCTGTGTGTGCACACACATGTGGATGTTCTGTTACCTGGGGTGCTGTTCCTCAGGAGCTCCCCCCCATCTTGTTTTTTCCAGACAAGGCCTCTCACCGGGGACCCGAGACTCACTAATTAGACGAAGCTGACTGGCCCGTGAGTTCCAGCCCCTCCTGTCCCCCGCCCCAGTGGTAGGCATCACAAACACACTTCACCCACTACACCTGGCTTTGCGTTTGGTGCTGGAGATCTTTTCACATGGGTGTGGGGATCAAACTCAGGTCCTTCAGATTGTGTGGCAACCACTTTACTGATCCGGCCATCTCCCTACACCTTCAAATTATTTCTTTTGTTAAAATAATACAAGAGCCCTTGTTTCATTAAAAACAAACCAGCAAAAAGCCAAAGATTCTTTCCCTAACTTTGAAGATATCACAGCATTTGGAGAAAATACTGAGAAGATCCATCCCTCCTATAAACACAAAACACAACCCATGTTTAAGATCTCACCGATCACAGCCCAGGCAGTATGGCCAGAAATAATTAAAAGCATTCTCTTTGGAGTTGGCTAGCTCAAAGTTCAAATCCTAACTCTATATTACCAGCAATGTGACCTCGAGTGTCAATTCATCACAGTAAAATGGAGGTAAAAATACAGCCTTCTTCGGGGGCTGTGATAACTGTAAGATTACACCACACAAATACTCAGGAAACAGTGGTGGCTTGCTTTCTTTTTTTTTTTTTTTTTTTTTTGGTTTTTCGAGACAGGGTTTCTCTGTGTAGCTTTGCGCCTTTCCTGGAACTCACTTGGTAGCCCAGGCTGGCCTCGAACTCACAGAGATCCGCCTGGCTCTGCCTCCCGAGTGCTGGGATTAAAGGCGTGCGCCACCACCGCCCGGCTAGTGGCTTGCTTTCTTAAGAAAGGACCTTTATCTTGCTGCTCCTAAAAAACATAGTGCTTATGTAGCTGTTTTATATCTTATAAATTATCATTTTTTATGACTTATTTTATAAATTCATATAAGTATAAATCACACATAATTTACTATCCTTATTATACATGACTTTTCAGAAGAAATCATAAGTCAAATTATTAAATCTTAAAGCAAAGCAATTTTATCAGTCAAAATAAAAATATTTTTAAAAGATGGTTGACATGACTTCTCTGTGTGATGTGAAAACTCAAATCAGAAACAGGAAGAGCCTAAATTAGAAGTTCCCTTTTTTGAAACTTAGTGCACTAGGCCACAGTCCTAAAAATTAATGTACTCAAAACACCTCATAAGGATTTCCACAGTTAGTAAGTGGCCGTGTGTAATATGATAATTCACTAGAGACCATTGTAAGTGATTTGCCTCTTCCTGATTTTCTTTAAATTCTGTTAGACTACCAATTCTTCCTATAAATTCTGAAGGTGCTATATGACAATCCATTTTTAAGGCTGTTCATGTTCTTAATGCAGCCTGCACATCCACACGGTGGAAACCATAGCGACCTCTTCCTTCTTCTCTTCCTCCACACAGACCAGCTGGAGACAGGCCAAGAAAAAAGACAACGCTAGAAAGTAAATGCATATCTTTAAGGATTTAAAATATACACTTGAATGTGCTTCCAACTGCATTCCTGGATCCAATATAGAGCGTGTCTCCATGGTGACCAGCCCTCCTTGACCACTGCTGGAGTCAGAACCAAGTGTAATGGCACATGCATGAAAACCCCACAGTGAAGCCTGTCACTCTGTATCCTTGGGAAATAAAACCATGTGAGAAGTTAAGAGGAGGTCATTCTCATGGAGCCAAGATGATCAGGTAAAGTAAAATACACATAAATTTATAAGATGAAGAGATAATGTGGCTTTAGAGGAATGTTTTTAAAGGAGTGGAAAAACATTCAAATTCCAATAAATGTTGACACAGGACATTACATAACCTCTATGAGCTTTGGTTTTTCTTCAAATGAAGATGAGATGGCTAGATAAGTGGTCACTATCCTCAAGGATGGGGAAATTACCTCCTTGCTAACCCACACATACAGATAGACAAGTGGTCACTATCCTCAAGGATGGGGAAATTACCTTCTTGCTAACCCACACATACAGATAGACAAGTGGTCACTATCCTCAAGGATGGGGAAATTACTTTCTTACTAACCCACACGTTACAGATACATTAAACTTGAAGAGGGCCACTGAGATGGTCAAATCACAATGTAGGCAGTATGGCCAGAAATCATGAAAAGCATTATTAATTAAATTAAAAACAGGTAAAGCCACTTGCCTCTAAGCATGCTGATCAGGATTCAGTTCTCGGGCCACATGGAAGGAGGACAGAACTGACTCACACAAGTTGTCTTCTGACCAGCACATATACACCGTGGCATACACACACATCCCATCCAAATGGACATTCATACACAATAAATAGACAACTACAACACTTAAAGACCTGGCTAGATGGCTTGGCAGGTAAAGGTGCCTACTCTCCAAGCCTGGCAAAGTAAGATGGGGCCCTGAACCCACATAAAGTGGGAGAAAACTGACTACAAATTACCCTCAGATCTCTACACAGTCACTGTGGTGTGGGCAACACAGCATGCGCGCGCGCGCACACACACACACAGTGACAACTTCTAAATGGTGGTAATCATCCTGTATAGAAAGGTTGGCAACTTGAAGACATTCTCAACAGGTATGAATGCGTTTGCACCTGCAGAGAGAGTCTGGCCAGGGCTGTGATAAATCACAATGTACACACTAACATCTTTTAAAATGCCATGAAAAGCTAAGGAGCCTTGTTCTAGAGGACTAGCAAGGTTCCTAAAGGCCTATGATTCCATGACTCTTTTACTATCGTTACATTTTATTTTGTGTGTGCATGTGTGCGTGTGTGCACATGGGCATTTGTGCATGCCATGGTGTGCATGTTGAGGTCAGAGGACAAATCTGTGAGCACTGGTTCTCTCCCATCCACCATGCAGCTCCCGGGGCCTGAACTCGGGTCTTTGGGCTTGGGGACAGGTGTTAACTTGCTGAGTCACCCTCTGGCTTCTCAATGACCCTCAGTGCAAACTGTACATGCTGGTTGGTGTGCCTGCAGGGCAAACTCTCAGAGTTAGCGTGTACAGGAAGATGGATTTGGATGGCAGCATGAATATACTTGTGAGCTACAAAGGGTTTTTAAGTGTAGCCTGGGGACAGGAAAGATGACCTAGTGGACAAGAGCACTCGCTGTTCGAGCAGGAGAATGAGTTCAAATCTCCTGTCCCTACTCAAGAGGCCACCTGTGGCTGCATATGGATGTGTGATCCGGTTCTGTGGGGTGTGGGGACAGGAGCTGTCACCCTAGCCTCACAGCCATTGAGAGGCCTGTCTCAAGGCGCTGGGGCAAAGAGTGATAGAGTAGGACCCGTGACATCCTCTGGCTTCTGAGCCCACTCACGTGTGTGCGGAAGCAGCCGTCAGTGGAGAGCTTGCCACCGAAGCATGAGGACTCGAGTCTGATCCCCCCACTTCCCACCTGAAAAAGCCAGGCACACTGGCATGCAGGGGCGACAGGTGGGTTCCTGGAGCTCTGGCCAGCCAGCCAGCGAGGCCAAACTGGCAAAGCCCAGGCCAGGGAGAGACTAAAGTGGACTAAAGTGTAGGCTCAGGCCTACACACACATTACAATCTTAAATGAGTAGTTCTCTATATTTGCAGTTGGATCTATGAACTAAACATAATTATAAAAACCACTGTCCTTTAGAATAAGTATGGACATTTGCAAAGGGGGGGGGGGAGATTTTATTGAAGAATCCAATTCAGAAAAATCCTAGGGTCTATAAATACATGCAAAACTGAGTATGTGCATTCTATATCTTTTTTCTTTTGTCTGTTTTAATACAGGGCATCACTACATAGCCCTAGACAGCTCTGAACTCACAACTCTGTCAGCCTCCTGAGTGCTGATTACAAGAATTACATTACAACAGGTCCAAACTGGTAAGGAGCCCACAAATTTAAATAAAACCAACTTTAAAAGATATTCATTTAAGCCGGGCATTGGTGGCGCACGCCTTTAATCCCAGCACTCGGGAGGCAGAGGCAGGCAGATCTCTGTGAGTTCGAGGCCAGCCTGGGCTACCAAGTGAGCTCCAGGAAAGGTGCAAAGCTACACAAGAGAAACCCTGTCTCGAAAAACCAAAAAAAAAAAAAAAAAAAAAGATATTCATTTATAAAATTTTAAGAAAAGATACTTTCTTAAGTAAAAAAAATAAGTGCTGCTACAGAATTGGTATTTAATGCAAAGGATGGAGAAGAGAAATAGAATATTTTGATTTGACAAAACTCCAAACACACTATACTGCATATTGAGAAGCAGGGTGTTTCATATGATCAGTGTAACATTTATAAGACAGTGTGACTCATTTAATTAGGTCACTAGGGTGAGCGATGAGAAATGAACCAAACTGGTAGTACAATATCGCCCTCTGCTGGACTCAGCTGGTAAAGATAAACCTCAAAGAATTAGCAAGACTAAGTGGAATACTCTTCATTCCCAGTCTAGCCTAATGCTAGTCTGGGGCACCAGTGCCTGCTATGTGTGGCTTTCCAGAAGCCAGTAGTGAACGCAGGGCAGCAGCAGCAGCAAAAGTCCACATGGATTGAGACTCACGTCACAAGAAGGAGCCTGTACAGTGCAAGGTCACAGGCTACAAACAGATGTTACTGTTTCCTTAAACAGATGTGACATGTGTGTCAAACTGATTTCCAAACATTTGTGTTTACACTACAGATTACTACTGCTCTCAGCCTCAATGATGGAAGGAGATTTCTCCTTTGCGTTGGGAGATGCTTATTGCAGAGACTCACTAGTCAAACATCTGAGAATAATGGTCTATCGCTGTGGCATAGTGACTGAGGCTCAGCCAGAAACAGGACAATAATCACACATTTACAGTGCCTTCCCCGCCAAGGCCTGGGAGATCACAGAGGAAGAGGAAGGCGCAGAAGAGTGTAAAAGCCAGCAGAAAGGGAAGACTTGTGCGGCCACTTCCTCTAAATGGAAACATTCTCTCCAAGGACAGACACTCCTGAGACTCATGAGATTAGATGACAGCAAGCAAGTTCAGGAAGACAAGGGACTCTCGGGCAGAGCAGCTGGGTACGGGTTGCATAGAGATCCATGATGCAGCCAGCTCTCACGGGTCACCATTCTCGCTGAGGTGGCCTTTTCAGTGGCAGAGCTGCAGGAGTCACTCAGCTCCTGTATGTAATCCTAGGAGACTTCCTGGTCACCAGGCCCACCAGCTGGAGTCACACATCATTGTCCTCTTTATCTGAACCAAAAAGATGTGGACTCACAGGGGAGGTAATGCAACAGACTAAAACAGAAGGTTTCCTTAAAACTACGTTGGATCCTCACGAGGAAAAGGCTTTAAGAGCTTCCTTCTGCATACCTGCCATGTGGCCCCAGCCCCCGGGTTAATCTGGGATAGAAAACTTACCCTCTCTGGGAAGTCCTTTGGGATGAGAATTATTTCCGTCCTGCGTCTACCGTCTGCACATGGACTAGCCAAAATGCCACCTCACCTGTCCTTGCTCCTTCTCAAGCAGAAATCCATCTAAGCCGACACTCTAAGAACAGGGACACTAGGCAAAGACAACTGTCACCTTTCCATCCCACACGGGCTGAGACACAAACATTATCTACACTGTACCCCACTCTGTACCATCCCCGAGGACCACGTTAACCAGTGCCTACCTGCACTACTAAGATGTCTCTGTAAACACGTAATTCATTCCTTTACTTGGCAGCTGCTCACGTGTAAGAACCCACATTTATTCTTATTATTTCATCTCTGTAGATTGTTCCTAAGCTCTTGCGCATTAACTAGAACATTCAGCATGTCTGCTTGACTCTCACCCCGGGTCATGCAGGCCATAGTGAGGGTTCTCAGTGTACCTTCACTACAAGAAAACTATTCAGGAGAGAGTGGGAAAGTGCACATCGGGACCATCCCTGCACTTCAGTGACACTCGTGTTCCCATGTGCAGGTGTCATTGAAGGGCTTCTGTGTCCTACCTTCGGAGACCAGGATTTGGGAAGACAGAAAGTCAAGACCCAGCAACTATTTTCAGCATCTTCCCTCAGTGGAGTTCCACGCGCCTGACCTCCGGGCCATGTTTAGGAGCACTGGCCCGCTTAGCACTCGTCATTCGGTCAGCTCCTTTTGGAACAGACAGTCCAGCACAGTCCACCCAACTGTACCCAGGCCTGTTCATGTTCCAGCACTTTCAGGAAGTTATCACGAGAAAGAAGAGTGGTCACCTGTGGGTGCCGCCACTGCCACTGCCATGCTCTACCAGCCCTGCCAGATGCTACAGACACGCTCTGCTCCAGCGAACTTGCTCTGTGCTGTGCCTCCTCATGCTCAGTGCCCACAACTCACCCCGGGGCTCCTGGTCCAGAATCTCACTGATTCTGTAGTCGAGTCTCCAGCTGCTAATTTTCAGAATGCCTCACCTTTGGAGAAGGTGAACTACATACACTCAGTCTCCAACCACCTGGAAAGGGTGCTGCCTTTTCACGGCCCCGAGGACCACGAGCAGTCGCAGGCTGCCCCAAATCTACCTTGAAATGGAATTTACGAAGCCAGAACACTTGAACCCCTCAGGAAAGCCTCACTCTGCAGGGCCTTCATTCTCCCTAAAACGCACGCACTTTTGTTCTTGAGAAGGATCACATTTTCCCCGATAGAAGGGCCAGAAGCACAGGAGGATCTTCAGAACTCCGCTTTCTCTCCCATCCCCAGGCGTACGCCACACTCCAAACAGGTCCTAACTAACCTGCACATCTCCCTAGGAATTCTTGCAAGCGTTAGGCACTGGAGGGCCCAGTCCTCTGCTGCTGTTCTCACAGAGCTGAGCCTCCTTCTCATATCTGCATTGATGTGACTCTGTGACTTTCGAGGTTTTCTTTTGTTTGTAACTGATCTCAACTTTGCAAAATAAAACTCAACTGTTTCATTTGTCAACAGTTACATGGGGAATTCATCAGACTACTCACAATACTTTAAGTTTCTCAAAAGAAAGAGATTCCCTCTCTCCCACCGAGATCTCCCTCTCAACAGGATCTTACTATATAACCCAAGACCAATTCATGACCCCCTTGTCTCAGCATACACCTCATTTCTCATGTTTACTTTTTTAAAGTGAGTATTTCTTGAGCAAGCTTTTCCCATGTAGTCTAGGCTGGCCCTAAGCTCACAGCAGCCATCCCGCCTCAGCTCCCCAAGGGCTATATTTACAGGCATGGATCACCATGCCTGCTTCCCAATTCTTTATGGTGATTTTTCTTTAACCTTTCTTTTATTGGTTAGAATACTTTGGTTTGGATTAAGATCTGAACTTTTTCTTTCTCTGAACCGCTGAAGAATTGTAACTTCTCTTTTGGCTCAGATGTTGATGCCACTTTTTCTTGCATTGCTTGAAATTCACTTAATTTACCAAAATACATGTCCGTCTCCCCCCCTCAGGAACATAATTTTGTTTTTACTTCTTAATTTTGAGCTGGCAAGATGGTTCAGCAGGTAAAGGCACCTGTCAAGTTCAATACCTGAGACCCACATGGCAGAAAGATAGACTCAGTTACTCCAAGTTGTCCTGACTTCTACACATGTACACACACACACACCTGACTTCTACACATGTACACACACACACACACCTGACTTCTACACATGTACACACATACACACATACACAAACATAAAAATGTAAAAAAAAATTGAGTATTAGTTTTTCAAACTGTAGTCTTTGTAACAACACCACCAGTGACTTTGTTTAGAATGCCAATTCCTAGGCCCTACCTGACCGAATACAGACAAATCTCTGGAATGGTGCTTGGGAAACTCACCAGGTTGGGTTCAAATCCTGACAACCCTTCTGTCCCAGCGTCTAAATACTGGGATTACAGACAGAAGCCACCATGCCTAGCTATGAATACATCTTATACATGCTAAAAAGTTTAAAAACCAGTATTGAGGTGGTTTGAAAGAAAATGGCCCCCAGAGGGAGTGGCACTATTAGGAGGTGTGGCCTTGCTGGAGGAAGTGCGTCACTGTGGGGAGAGGGGCTTTGAGGTCTCCTATGCTCAAGCTATTCCCAGTGACAACAGGTGCTTGTGCAGCCTGAGGATCCAGATGTAGGACTCTCAGCTCCTTCTCCAGCACCATGTCTGCCTGCACACCGCCATGTCCCTCCATGATGATAATGGACTAATCCTCTGAAGCTGTAAGCGAGCCTAATCAAATGTTTTTTCTATAAGAGTTGTGGTCATGGTGTCTCTTTGCAGCAATAGAAACCCTAACCAAGACAACTATCTAGGAGAAGAAACTTCAAATTCAAAAGTTCTCAAATTATTCACTTTTTAGCTAAATGTGGTTTTTATCAACCCAGCTTCTTAGACTGTGGGTGGCAACCATATCTGGGGTCACATTACTGAATGTGGAGGGGTTGCAAGAAAAAAAAATGAACAACAAAAATTAATTCAAAGTCAACTATGTAATGAATCTGGGGCATTTCTGGCCACACTTGCTCATGTCCCATCATGCAACTCGATTGTAGTCTTGGTTCTGTACACACAGCATGCCCTGGATGGCCTCAAATCCTCACCATCTGGCTTTCACAGCAGTACTGAGAATACAAGTGTGAGCCTCTATGTCCGGCTTACATTCCCATCTTTGTTCACTTTTATTTTAGAGATTAGAAATTCCCAGCATACATTTCATATACGCGCTGAAGTGTGCAAATGACCTTACCTCTCTCACAGACAGCTGTGGCGGGAAGGAAACCGATAAAACCACACTGGTGAATTCAAACCCAGAGGCTTCAACCTTTTGGCACACCTAAAAGAATATTACAAATATATAAACTCCCAAGAATTGCTGAAAATGTGGCTCTAGTCATAATATTCCTCCCAGGAGATGGCATTTCACAATTTCCCAACATTCACTTAGGCCCTGGGGGCAGAGGCTCAGTAGCACTGTGGTGCCCAGCATGTGCCTGGCCAGTCTCTAGCACTGTGGTGCCCAGCATGTGCCTGGCCAGTCTCTAGCACTGCGGTGCCCAGCACGTGCCAGGCCAGTCTCTAGCACTGCGGTGCCCAGCACGTGCCAGGCCAGTCTCTAGCACTGCGGTGCCCAGCACGTGCCAGGCCAGTCTCTAGCACTGCGGTGCCCAGCACGTGCCAGGCCAGTCTCTAGCACTGCGGTGCCCAGCACGTGCCAGGCCAGTCTCTAGCACTGCGGTGCCCAGCACGTGCCAGGCCAGTCTCTAGCACTGTCCAAAACAAAGGCAACAAGCATAACTGATACAAGTGGGTGGAGCACTCTTCACAGACATCCTGAGATGAAGCCTGTGTTAGCTCCCACCCTACACAACTGGCAGTTTCAGGAGGACATGATGAGTGTCAGACAACAATTTTGCAATATGTTGATACAATGTTTCAGAATAGTTGGTCTTCTCTAATCAGGAAGAGATTTCAGTGATCAGGTGGTCTGACCAAGTTGAAACGAATGGTACTCTTTAGGAATGGTAGGTGTAAGAACTCTAGCTTTAAGGCTAACACCAACTCTGATCACACCTATAGTGAAATGTTTACCTTTATAATAAACTCCTTCTCACAGAATTCTTGAAGAATTCCTAAGCAAATGTTGCACACACTCAGATTTGAAGGCTCAGAGGCAATGCTTTCCTCTTCTGGGGCAGAGATCCCCTCCTCTCCATTTCCACTCAAATTATCCATTCCGTCTTCTTGAAGACGAATTTTCTTCAATGGTGGGTTTGGAACTTCCACAATTAATTCATCTTTTTCAGTTTCTAGAAATTTCTGTAGATCATTGAACAACTCCTGAAAAGTTATGAAAAAACAGTACATTTTAAAGTGGCTTTGAGGTTCCTAAGATGACAAGGTTCCTAAGTCAGCCAGATGTGGCAACATGTGTCTTTTTTTTTCTTTTTAATTAGTAGTTCAATGACCTTCCCAAAAGAACTACAAGACAGATGTGTAAATTTGTTGATGGAGCCTTTCTACTTAACATTACCGTTTTAGCTTCACTGGTTTGTGAAATTCTTTTGGAAAAACATACACATTTAAAATAGGCACTTGATTAGTGTGTGGATTAAGTGCATTAATAATAAATTCAGTCATCAGTCACGTATGAATGCCACACAAGAGGTCTGCCTACCTCTGAGCACTGAGATTAAAGGTGTGTACTGTTCCAAATGCAATGCCTGTCCTGGGTCCCAGGCCTCTGGTCCCACTAGAGCACTCAGAGGGAGAGGCAGTGGACCTTGTCAGTTCAAGCACCTAGGGCTACAGTGAGGCACTGTTTCAAAACAAGGTGTCGAGAAGATTATAAGAGCATGGACTCATACAACGCTGGTTTATATCAATTCGGGAGTAACCATTTACTACAGCACTGGATTTCTAGGAAATCTGAGACCAACTTGTGCATTGTAATAGAAATATCTCTTACATACCAAGAGACTGGAACTCTTGCTGAAACTCAGTCAGTTAACAGTGCACCTTGAAGTCACTTCAGACTGCTGTCCTGCTGCGTGTCCAACCTGTCTGTTTAACCTGCCTTTAAGGGGACAACTAACAACCAAGCTTACTTGCCTGGCTTTCCCATGTAATCCTTTGTAACCTAAGCTAACACATAGCTATCATCTTCAATTATGCACTCTCCCATACCCTCGGCCCAAGAGTAATGCACATGTGTCTGCATGTATATTATGATAATCATTTGCCAGAAACAGCAAATGAGCTAAAGCAGCCTTATAAAATGAATATCCACCATAAATGCTGAAAGCAGCTGCATAGTCAGCTGCTGACTGACAGGGTTTGCTACCTGGGTCAGCTGGAGTCAGAACTAACTCCTTGTAAAACTGTTCAATAGTTCTGTAAAGCATGCCTCATTCCTTCTCCATGTGATGATTTCTATGCTGTTCAATAAAAGAAATAGTTAGAGAGATGGTTCAGTGGTTAAGAACGTGTATTGTTCTTCGAGAGAACCTCTTCAGGTGGCTCACAACTGTGTAACTCCAGCCCCAGGGATCCAATGCAGGCACCCACACATGTGACATACACTCACAGACACACACCATTAAAAATAAAATTTAAAAATATATTAAAAAATAAAAGGGGTTGGGGATTTAGCTCAGTGGTAGAGCACTTGCTTAGCAAGCGCAAGGCCCTGGGTTCAGTCCTCAGCTCTGAAAAAAAAAAAAAGAGAGAGAGAGAGAACAAAGTCCTTTGTTGGGAGCAGACACACAAGGACAGACAGATATAGGGATAAATTTACAAGACAGCCTTTGGGCAGGCACAGTTCAGACTCACACACCAGAGGCAGAGAATGACAGACACAGGAGAACAAGGTAGAGAGTTCAAATCTGGGCTCCCTCAGGGTTAAATGATGCCAAGGACAAGTGCTTTGATTTCTGTCCTTAATGCGACATCGAAGAATTTATTATTAATGCATTTAATCCACACACTAAGCAAATGGCTATTATATATGTGAATATTTTTCCAAATGCATTTCACAAATCAGTGAAACTAAAACCTTAATCTTAAGTAGAAAGGCTCCATCAACAAATTTACAAATCTGGCTTATATTTCTATTCGGAAGGTCATTCAACTACCAATTTAAAAATAAATTCAATTCTAATTACTAAAACATAAAAAACATAAACTGGGGCTGGGCAGTGGTGACCCACACCTTTAATCCTAGCACTTGGGAGGCAGAGGCAGGCGGATCTCTAAGTTTGAGGCCAGCCTGGTCTATAGAGTGAGTTCCAAGACAGCCAGGACCGTTAGTTTTATATATAGAAACCCTGTCTCAAAAACAAAACAATATGTGTTTGTGTGTGTGTGTGTGTGTGTGTGTGTGTGTGTGTGTGTATGATGGAGATGTAGTTCAGTGGTAGAATACCTGCTTAGCATGCATGAAGCCCTGGGTTCCACCTCCAACAGCAAAGAACAGAGACAGACAGACACATACTCACACACAGGAAAGTACAAGCTGCTTTTTATCCTTGCTAAGTTATTTAAGACTTCACAGCACAGTGTTAATGTGAAATCTCATCATTTACAGGTTGAGCAAGTGGATTAGGCAGTGTTAACATCTGGCGCCTTGATTACAGTCCATTTATAGCACTAAGTGAAAGAAGCCCTCTTCTACATTTCTGTCTCATTTCTGTCATCCCCTCCAAATGTAAAAACAAGCCTCCCCTTAAGAACGCTCCAGTTCTTCTGCCACCCCCTCCAAATGCTCAGCTTCCCTGTGGTTCTTCCATATCAGCTCAGTTGTCGGACAACCATTTGAATTCAGTTAGTCTATACTAAAGAATATTTTTCATTCACCGGGCGGTGGTGGCGCACACCTTTAATCCCAGCACTCGGGAGGCAGAGGCAGGCGGATCTCTGTGAGTTTGAGAGACAGAAAGGCGCAAAGCTACACAGAGAAACCCTGTCTCGAAAAACCAAAAAAAAAAAAAAAAGAATATTTTTCATTCAAACATTACATTTGTTTTGTTGATGCATTAGCACTCCAATTTTCACAAAAAATTCACACCTATACACACATATTCATGTATATTACGGCCCACACAAATGTCGATTGCTACCTAATAACTGTAACATGAGTATAACATAGTATGTACATGTATGTCCTCATGTACTGCTTATATGACTAGAACAAAACAAAGCTTAAACTATTTCAAAAAAGCCTTCGAATATTTTGTTTATATTTATTCACAAAGAACATTACAGTCAAAGTTGCTGACAGCCTCTCTCTATAAAATGTATTTGAATCCAGTATATATATATCTAGTGTGACGTGTGGAAAAGTATGTAAGGAAGACTACACAGAGCCGGCTGTAAGCTGAGCATTCACACACAGCAACTGTCACGGCATATGTGCCACTTCTGGTTTCCAAGTGCTTTCACATACTCAATAGATCATGTCCTTAAAATCCTGGGAGGCAGAGAGGGTCACCACTCCCATGGACAGAGGAGTAACTGAAGGTGTACAGTGGCGGAACTGAGGTTCAAATGCACGTCTTCTAGCTCCGAATCCTAGGCTTTGGATTCAGACACACTGCTCAACTCCTAGCTTGCTCATTTAATAGCTGTTTAACTTTGGGCAGGCTGCTTAACCTCTCTGTGTTTCAGTCGCTTCATCTGAAAATAGAGATAATCATTGCATGTACTTACAAAATAGTAAATGAAAGTTTAACATGTAGTAACACTAGACGAACACTAGGAACTATTATTATGTCTAACAGTAGAAACAACACAATCATATAGAAAAACAATAGCGATTACTACATAAAGTAGCAATTTTTAAAATAAACTGAGAATGTGTGCATGAATGTATATATTTTACACATGTATACAATTATCTGCCTTTGGAAAAAAAGTCACTGTTAGTATCAACCGTATGTCACAGGCATATTCTGTATTTTATGTGAAGATATTATACTCAATGACAGCTCTCTATGTATTACTGTAAATGTGAAAATTTCTGAAAGTTTCTTGTGTTACGCTAAGCACTTACTTTTAAAGGCTTCCTGTCATAGCCAGGTATCACACAATGCTCCCGACAATACAGACTGCCTGGTAACGCTGCATCTTAATTTAAGTACACTCCGTGAGGTTCCCACAAGCACAAAGCCATCGAAGGGCACACTTCTCAGAACATATCCCCTTCACTGAGTGAAACAGGTAGTAGGCTGGGAACATGGACCAGTGCCAGGATTCACTGGCACACGTGAAGCCCTGGGTTCAATGCCCAGCACAGAAGAATACATATGTACATACAGATGGTAACACACAAGGGAATAACCAGGGCAAGCAGCATGGCCCGTGGGGTAAAAGCACTTGGCACACAAGCCTGCTTGACTTCCAGGGTCCATGGTGGAAGAAGAGAACTAACTCCCACATACACAGCTGTGTGAGCAGACACAGACGGACACACACACACACCATACTCATAAATATATACATACTCATAAAAATAATAGGTAAAATTTAATTTAAAAAAAAGTAACTTAACTCATTTTCTATTTAAAAGAAGAAATTAGGACTATGACTCTGCCCCCTCCTGTTGTCTAGGATTAACGTCAGGTAAGAAGCATTACCTTGTGTTATTTTGTTTAGACGCCCTTTATAAAATGTCTACATAAATAATGAATGTAGCAAAAAATTCCAACAAAGACCCCTCTCTACACTAACCGTTAAATGGTAATGTAAGCAATCAAAAAGCAACTATATCCCTACATCAAATTTTTTTGTTTGTTTTTTTGAGGGGTGTTGTTGTTGTTTTTTAAGACACGGTTTCTCTGCAGCTTTGAAGCCTGTCCTGGAACTCACTCTGTAGACTAGGCTGGCCACAAACTCACAGAGATCCACCTGTCTCTGCCTCCCAAGTGCTGGGATTAAAGCACCACCATCCGGCTTCTACATCAAATTTTTAAGGTAACTGCAATTCCAAAATTACCTTAGTAGGAATAGTTTTATTAATTTTGCTTCTTTAGTGGAGTTATGGACCACTGTACTCAAAACTAGTGACATCGGTTCTAAACCATAAGAAACATCCCTTAACTTAAAAAGAAAATACCTTGGATGGGTGTCTGTAAGGTGCATGAAGATCCACACCACACAATCTGAAGATACATCTTGGACAGGTACCAGAACTAAACAACAGCTGGGCCACATGCTTGTTTTCCTCACTCAGTGGAAACATACTGAATAATTATAACTAGAAAAAAGAAAAACAAAATGAGCAGTTTCAGGATTTTACTGCTACATACAAATATGCCCTTAAGAAAAACTAGCTTTCAGGTGAAAAACTCTGCTTTACACTCTCCAACAATGCCTGTTGTATCTATATTCTAAGATGTGAACTTGACTACGTGAGTATTGAGTTATAAGGAAGAGGAACAAAGGAAGTCAAGCTCATTCTGGACATGACAGTGAGAACTTTCAGACACCAGGCCTGGGACCACTCAGGATTGCCTGTGTAAACCTTTCAAGAGAGTGCTTGAAATATAAGGACATACTCTATTTTAAAAAAAAAAGAAACTCTGTGTGGTCAAGGATTTACTTCAGTATCTGAATCCCTTCCACCAGCTCATTTAACCTGCTAGTTTAATGTCAAGTAAAGATTCTGTGAGGAGCTAAAAATAATTATGTAAAATGCACTTGTAATTTCAGGACACAAGAGGCCAAGGCAAGCGGATCACCATGAATTCAAGACCAACTTGGGCTTAATAGGAACCAACCTGGGCTTAATAGGGACTAACCTGGGCTTAATAGGGAGTCAATGCCAGTCTGGGCTATGGAGTGAGACTTTGGAAAAGAAGGGAGGAAGAAAGGGGGAGGGCGAAAGGAGGGGGAGGGACAATTCCCTAAACAGAGAAATGCTATGGAATAATCCTTCTGTGCACTGTGAGGATGTGTTGCTTTCATTGTTAATAAAAAGCTGATTGGCCAATGGCTACACAGGATTTTCGTTGCAGAGACAATGCTAGGGAGATAAAGAGTGGAGTCGGAGGAGGTGCCATGAGACCACAGAACAAGCAAGATGGGAAGTACTTACATGAGGTAAAGGAGACTTGGGGCAGCACACATATTAATAAAAATGGGTTAATTTAAGTAATAAGCACGAGCTAAAAACCAAGCCTAAGCTAACAGCCGATCATTTATAATTAATAATAAGTGTCTGTGTGGTTATTTGGGAGAGAGCTGGCCAGACAGAAAAACTTCCGTGTTAGTTAACATCAAACATTTGATTCAATACAGAATTAACCTTTAACTCAAAAGAGAAACAAATACACCTTTCTCTAAAAAAAAAAACAAAGCAATAAGCTCTGTTAAAGGACACTTCACAGTGAAGCCTTACCTCTGGACCTAGTTAACAATGTTCAAATTTAGGCTCTTTGTTTTGGCTTAAAGACTGAATGGCATTTCTCCATAGTTCACTAGAATAAAGGTGTCATGCAAAGCCAATAAATAACAATCACAATCTCCAGGCTCTGAAAAGTTCCCAAACCTGTTGAGAACTGCCAAACCTCCTGTCCTGAGTGATGTGATAAAGTCTCAAACAAGCAAAACCCTCGTGAGTGTGTTAATAATCAAAGTATGAGGGCTGGAAAAGGGCTCAGTACCATTCTCACCGGGCAATAACCCAGCGACTCCTCAAGCACGTTAACATTAAGAGGACAAACACCTTGAAGACGCTTATTTCATCCCGATGTGATAAAATGGTAGGATTTTGTAAAAAGAAATGAGTTGTAACCTTGGAAAACAAGCCCTGAGAAATACCTACAACGTGGATCTCCGCTATTAAGACTTTTGCTGTTTGTTTCTTTTACAGAAAGAACTCGAAAGTTGCAACAGAAGCCCCTCCCAGGTATCAGGTCTACAGGAATTGACTTCCTTTCTTCACTAGCCCAGCCTCATCAAATGGAGAGGAAAGACTAATTTTTGTTTTGACAATTACAAAATAATAATAGAAAAAGAGAAGAAAGAATAAAGCACAGGGAGGAAAAACAACAACCCTGAAATAGTCTGCGTTTCCCCCGTAAGATCTGTGTAACTGCATGACCACATGCACAGGCGCGGTTCCTCCCCGGGGCACGGGGAGGAGAGGCATGGGAAACGCTCTCAGCCCTTAACTCTCTTTGCTAAGGTCCTAGAAACTCCCCACTCACTCCACCTGGCTAACAAACAAAAAGGACTGCAGCCACACCTTCCTGGCACCCAATCCCTAACCCCTCACCTCGCACCTCCTCGGCCTTACCTTCTCCCCAGAGACTGGAGCCAAGATTTAAACCCTTCGGGCCGTGGGTGGACCGGGGAAGACTAAAGACAGAGCACCTGCTGCGCTAACAGTTCTGTTCCCCAAGGAAACGAGAGCTTTAGAACGAAAGTACCAGGCCTTCCTCGAGCCGACTGCGTGAACGCCCCCTCTCGTCCACAGGGCGATCGGTAAGGCTGGCGGGCTGGCGGTCTCGGACTCCCGCTAGCTCCGCGAGCGACCGCAGACAGCAAGGGGCTCCACTGCTCGCCCAGGGGTCCACCCGCCGAGACGCCTCCGTGGGACTCGGCGTCTAGGGGGTACTAGCTGCTGCCGGAAATGTCGATGAGCCCCTACTCAAGTGTGAAACCCAAACTAGGGGAAAACAAAAAAGGAACGTCCTGTCCTCTCCCCCGCTAGGGAAAACAAAAAAGGAACGTCCCGCCCCCGCCCCCGCCCGCGACCCCCATGGATTAGCTGTCCCCTTCCTCCCTCGCACCTCAGCGAAAGCGGACCACAATCCTTGGCCTGACGTCAGGCGTGGGCGGGGTGGAGGGCTCGGCGCTCTTCCCGTCGAGCCTGGCAAACCAGGCGAGCCTTCACATAGCCGGCGCAGTCGCGGCCCTGAGCCGTAGCGGAGCAGGCGGAGAGATGGCGTCCCAGCCGCCGCCGCCCCCGAAACCCTGGGAGACCCGCCGCATTCCCGGGGCCGGCTCCGGCCCGGGGCCAGGCCCCGGCCCCACTTTCCAGTGAGTGTGGGACCTTTGGGACGCGGGTTTGGCGGCCGAGCGGGGACCTGGCAGGAGGCGGTTGAAGCCGTTATGGGGGGAGGCATCGCCTGGCCGCCGCCGGCCCCGGGCGAGCGCCGAGCGGCTCTCGGAGGCTGACGTCTGCTGGCTGTGCAGCCGCCAGGTCTCCCCGGGGGCGCCCTGCGGGCTTCACGGGTGCCGGTGCTTGAAAGAAAAGCGGCGGCTTTTTATTTGCGGGACGTGGGGGGCGCGACAGCCTGACCAGCTTCAAAGCTTGGAGCTTGGCTCTGTGGCCCAGCGCGACGTCGGCCCTGCCTGGACGAGGATCGGGAGCAAAAGTCACTGGAAAAGCTATTTACAGCCTCTCCAGAACTTGGTTGAACGCCCCAAAGGTCACTTTTACGCAACCTAGAACCCAAGCTTATACCCTTGGCCTTCTTGTCCAGCGTAACTCGGTTAACGTTTCGGGTTGAGAGTTCAAAGAACAACTCTAAAACAAGAATTCTAAATCTGTGGGTGGCCTTTGTGTGCCAAATTGTGCGTGTGTGTGTGTGTGTGTGTGTGTCTGTGTGTCTGTCTAGAATTCTAAATCTGTGGGTGGCCTTTGTGTGCCAAATTGTGCGTGTGCGTGTGTGCGCGTGCGCCTGTCTGTCTGTCTACGACCTGTAAAGTTTTTATGTGCTGTGATTTGAATCAGTAACAAATGGGTCTGCAACTTTTAAAGGTTTACAACAGAATTAGAGTTTCACGAACCTGTGTTTTCTTTTGCATAGATAGACATCTTAATCCAGGCGACGTGATTCCAGGGTCCATTTGTATGTTGTTGTTTTTCTGACATGTCAAAATCTCAGTATATTGGAGCTCTTCTCTGCTGTTGGGAAATCTGGTGATCTTTTAAATTGCGTGTGGGAGCCCATTTTTAGGTTTCCTAGTGGCTTTACCCAGCAGGTCCGCATAGAAAGGATGGTTGGACCACTGGGCCTGAGTGCAGGTGTCTGAGATGGTCTGCACTTGGCTGTGCTGGGGGAGGAGGGGTGTCTTTTGCTCCACCCCTTGGCATTCCTTTAACTACTCTAGGTCAGAGACAGTCAGGCCCTCCCAAGGCTGTCCTGTATTTTCTGTTTCTCCCCCCTCTTTCCTTCTAACTAATATTTTCTGCTGCTCCTACTCAAGAGCACTCTGGGGAAATGTGGGGATGGTGGGTAGCGCCCCCCCCCCCACACACACAAGTGGGAAAACACTTGGACACAGTAACTAATACATTCAAATAAAGTGGCAAATTGTATGTATTATTAAACCAGAGCAACACTTGTATTGGTACTTTCATTAGAATGCGTCTAAGTGTGTTCTTTTGCCTTAGATAGCTGTCCTATCACCTAAGATAGGAGTTTGGGTTTTTTTGTTTGGTGTGTGTGTGTGTGTGTGTGTGTGTGTGTGTGTGTGTGTGTGTGTGTGTGTGTGTTTAAAGCAGTAAATTTTATGATTGCCTTTTCTGTATCTACTTACATTTGTTTTACTTTCAGTATGCAAATATGGGTTATTCCAATAATGTTGAACTTACCTTGCATTTTTAAGTGAATCTGCCTAGCTTTCTTTTTTTTAATGTACTGCCCTGAATTCTGTATTATTTTAAGGTCTTTATTTATATTCCTATGTGAAATTGAATTTAAAGATTATACTTTTTGTCTTTATAGCTGTTTTATAACTTGAGAAAATTTTGCATTGAAAAAAAATTATTGAAAACTTTCCATTCTATTCCTTTATAGGTAGATGGTTTTCTCTTTAAGGTTTTATATGCCTAGACCCTCTTTAACATAATTATATGCATATATCTGTATTTTCTCCATCCATGTCAGTAGCTACAGTATTCAGTAGCCAGAGTGTTTAAGAGTTCATTCATTCAATTCCTTCCTTCCATCTTTCTTCCCAGACAAGTGTCCTGCTTATGGAGCCCAGGCTGGCCTTGGATTCCAGTGGCTTCCTCCTAAGCTTCCCAAGTGTTGGGACTTACAGTCACCTTGTATTGCTTGGACACTATCCCATCTATTAAACCAGTGGTTCTCAATCTTCCTAATGCCCTGACCCTTTAATATGGTTCCTTATGTTGTGGTGACCTCCAAGTATAAAGTTATTTTCATTACTACTTCATAAATATAATTTTGCTGCTGTTAGAAATCATAAATTTTGGGGGGAAAGGGGCCATTGCCCACAGGTTGAGAATCTCTGCATTAAACATTGTATCAGAAAATATTTCTCATACAAGAAGCATTATCTTTCTTTTTAATTTTTCCTTTGAGACAGGGTTTCTCTGTGTAGTCCTGGCTGTCCTGGAACTTGCATTGTAGACCAGAGTGGCCTCGAACTCTTTGAGAGCCTCTGCCTCTCATGCTGGGATTAAGGGTGGGCGCCACCACCAGGCTTTTAATGCACCTTGAACTGTAAAAATACCTACTCTTTGGTTAGCAAGAAATCTGGAGATCACCTCTCTCAACATCAGGAGACCTCCTTTTTTCCTGGCTTTTTGTTTTCTGGTAGTTCTTTTTGATCATTTCAGTCATCCTTGTCTTTTGCTTGCCTAAGCATGTGTCCCCTGCTGTCTGCATTCACTAGTGTTCTGATTGTTTTCAGCAGTAAACGGTTTTAGGCCTCTGTATGGTTGTCTTTGTATTATTCTAGGTTGGAGTCCTAGGAATACTTATGTGTGACTTAATGAATTTCAGAAAGTTTCAGCCATTTTTTTCTTAGAATATTGCTTCTGCTTGCCTTCCCTCCCCCCCCCCCCTGATTTTTTGAGACAAGGTTTCTCTGTGTAACCACTGTGGCTACCCTGGAACTCACTCTGTAGACCAGGCTGGGCTTGAACTCACAGAAATCCACCTGCCTCTGCCTCCCGAGTGCTGGGATTAAAGGTGTGCACCACCACCGCACCTGGCTTTGTTGTCCCTTTATGTACTCCCTCTTTTTACTTTTATTTTTTATGTTTTTGTCTTTTTGAGACGGTCTTAATAAATTGCCTAGGCTGACTTCAAACTCAAGATCCTCTTGCCTCAGCCTCCCAAGTACTGAGGTTTGACAACCCCACTTGGCTAAGGTGCGTGTGTGTGTGTGTGTGTGTGTGTGTGTGTGTGTGTGTGTGTGTGTGTGTGTGTAGAAGCCATAGTCTTCCTCTATGACTCTCCACCTTAGTTTTTGAGACAGGGACTCTCACTGAACCTCGAGCTAGTCCATTAGGCTATACTGCTGGCCCAGAAGAGCCTGGAACCTCCTGTTCCCCATGGCTGGGATTACAGGAACCTAAGTGCTAAGGATCCAAACTGCGGGCTCATGCTTACACAGCAAGGACTTCCCCACTCAGCCATCTGCCCAGCCCTAGGCTTTTATTTCCTATGTATCCTGTATCCTGTTAGACCAGTCATTGAGTTCATAGATTGAAGGGCTTGGGGGTTGTTTATAATGTCCTTTAGGTCCAACTTTATGTCTTCTATGATTTGCTGAGAAATCCTCATCTTTTTTGTTTTTAATATACTAAGCATAGTTTAAAATCTCCATTTTCTGGATTTCCATATAGATATGGAACTCTTTGTATTGTCTTATGTTGCTTTTTTTAAAAAATATATAATTTTGTCATCATACTGGCCAATTCTTTTTTAAAAGGGAGCTGAACCTTACATGCAGGTATTTAAGATGATTTGAGACCTGGGAACTGGATCTTGCTCCAGAGACTTGTTTCTGACCAGTTGTCAGGGTTGCACTAGCAGTCTAGGGTTACTTTATCCAATCAAGGATCGAGCTGATTTGAAGAGTGGTGTTTAGACCAAGGCTGGTCTATTTCCTCTCAGTCTTTTTCCTTTAAGGCCCCAGGCTGAGCTGTGCTGGTTACCCCTCCTGCTTAGGACTCTGAACACCAGTTTGTATCCTTTAGTTCATGTTCTGTGCATTGTCTTACACAGCACTAACCAGTTTCCATCACCTCTCTTCCTGGATTAGCAGCCGGCCCTAGAGAAACCTGAAAATGTTAAACTCTGAATTTGTTTTCCTCTTTAGATCTTGATTTCAAAATTCTTAGTACCTTATTCTCTAATGCTTTAAGCAAAATATTTTTCGTTTGTGACCCTCTTCAACCGGCTTTTCTAGTTAGTTGCTTCTAATTAAGTCTGATTACACAGTCTACCCTTAGCTACAGTTCTCAGGTCTTCCACTCCCCTCCATTTACAGCAACTGGTTTTCTTCTTGTGTTTACTTACAAGGCATTCTGTAAAGCTTTGGCATCATGTCTAAGATTCCCAATACATTTCTTCACATTTACATGGTTTTTATTTCATCGGTTTGCTTTGGTTTTTTTGAGACAAGGTCTTACTGTGTATATGTAGCCTTGGCAGGCCTGGAACTCGCTGTGAAGACTGGCCTCAAACTCAGAGATGCACCAGTCTCTGCCTCCCGAGTGCTGATGTCAAAGGTGTGGCCGCCGTGCCCAGCACATCTGACTTTTTTAAAATAGATAGTACTGTTGTCTCACTGACCATTTTAAATATCTAGAGTCTCTGCTCTGGGCTGTTAGATTGTTTTTTCCTTTATTTTTATTACTGATTTTTGTTAACCTGGTATTTTAGGTTTTCTTTTGTTTTCTTTTTTTACTTCATGTTTATGGCATCTCTAAAATAGGAATTTTAGAATTCCTTTTCTCCACATGTTTTCTCTCTCTACAGAGTAGTTTTCCTGCTTCTACCTGTGTGCACCTCTGGCACCCAATCCCCATAAGAACCAGGTGTAAAAACAGTGGCCTAGCCATTACACACTGACTGTGAAGTGACTTTGCTTCCTGGGCTTCTTTGTGTTTATTCCTGACATTTTCTTGCATAGAAACAGTACATCTGATAGTCTGCACCTCCCGCTCCCCCCAGGCACCTCCAACACACCCCATCTCTCCTCAACTGAGCCCTGCCTGTTGGAATGCCGGCTGATAGATACTGTTGGCTTCATCTTGTGCGGGTTGACACAGCTGCCGTGAGGTCCTGAGTTGTGAGGCCATGGCATGTCTGGAGGACAGCATTTCCTGGCACTCCTCTCCATCCTTGGCTCGAACATTTTTCCCCCGCCGCCTCCTCTTCCCCGGTGTTTCCTAAGTTTGTAGAGCAAGGGTTGATCGAGAATAGAGATGTCCTATTTAGGGCTAAGCAACCCATAGTCACTTATTCTCACTTGGACCAGTTAAGAGTCTCTGCTCTTGACCACTGCAGAGACAGGCTTCTCTGGCTGAGGAGGGGGCAGCCCTATGTGTATAGACACAAATGTTTAGAGGATAGTTTACAATGTGTCTATTTAGCAAAGCCAACAGTATCAGGTGTGTGTGTCTGTGTGTCTGCTTCCCCCCCCCCCCTTTGATCTGACTAGCCATGGGCTTTTGACCAGATTTATTGTTGTGGGATATTTTGTATGTCCTGTGGGAGCCCGTTCTTGGGTTCCTTATGGCTTTACCCAACAGGTCCGCATAGAGGATGATTAGGACCACAAGCCTGAATACAGGTGTCTGAGATGGTCTGCACTTGACTGTGCTGGGGGATGGTCTGTATGTCAAGTTGCTCTGATTGGTCAATAAATAAAACCTGGATTGGCCGTGACTAGGCAGGAAGTATAGGCGAGACTAACAGAAAAAAAAATAAAAAGACAAAAAAAGTCACTGCCAGCTGCCGCCAAGACAAAAAACATGTAAAAATGCCGATAAGCCACGAGCCACGTGGCAAGGTATAAATTTATAAAAATAGATTAATTTAAACTATAAAAACAGTTAACAAAAAGCCTGCCACGGCCATACAGTTTGTAGACAATATAAATCTTTGTGTTTACTGGGTTGGGTCTGAGCGGCTATGGGACTGGCGGGTGACAAAGATTTGTCCTGACTGTGGACAAGACAAAAAAACTAACTACAATTTATAGCACCAGACATGAATTCCTTCCTGTGTAGCAGGCCTCTAACACCTCTAATCCAATCCAAAAGTGATAGGTTACTCCTTGCTGTTATTTTATTACTGGATATACCTTGCCTGGCAGGTTAGTATTGTAGCATGCCAGGGTCACTGCTGGGTAATACCACTGATGGGTTTTCTCTCCCCCCCCCACCCTCCCCACCCCCCCCACCCCCCGCCCCCATGGCCTGCATAACAAACATCTTGTGGCACAGAAGCTAGTGAGCAGGGAAAAGTTTTTAAGTCAGTTCCAGCTTGATTTCTACATATTCTGCAACCAAAATGTGCTGCTCTTTAGCAATAAGATTTTACTGTCTAGTTCTAGAAGGTGACCAAGAATCATGGCAATCGCCTTTGTTCTGGGAAGGTACGTAACTTTCTAAAAAGGAAAAAAAGACGGACAGCAAATTCTATAGTATCTTTTTTGGCACCAAGGAGCTGACCCTTAGCCTCAGTGAACTAGTTTTCACTTTGTTATTCCTGGTTTCCTGACTCACTGTGCTTGCGGTTCCTGACACAGAAGTCAGCAGGCCTGTAGCTCATGGTGTCCCGTCAGTGTTTGGTAGCCCGAGTGTGCGAACTGTGTTTATCTGTGTTAGATCTCAGCGTGTCAGCTTTGCTCCCGCGCTTTTACTTTGGGGAGAACTGCTTTGTCAGAGCCCAAAGTGTGTGGCTTGCTGTTGGCCCTTCTCAAGTTTGGTTTCCTTCTTAAATATTATTTGTTTGTTTGCTTTCTGAGTAAGATTTCTAGGAACTTGTTTATAATGTTAAGTTAAAGCTTTATCCTGGCATCAGATACTACCATTTTGTAATTAGACATGAAATATTTGATATAAACAAGGATCATGTGTGAGTGAGGAAACACACATCTAAACATCTCCATGTGTGGAGATCACACTTTTGGGACTTTTGGGAGTCTGTTTTCTCCCAGTGTGGTTTTAGTATCTAACTGACATGATCAGGCTTGCAAGGCAACATTTTTATGCACTGAGCTACCTTGCCAGCCCTGATTGTCCTACTTTAGAATAGAATGGAAAGAAAAAGCCAGACATCTGTAATCTAATTAATTTTTTTTATTCAAAAAACAGTTTTAAAAAACATTTCAAGGTAGCTGGAGAGATGTCTCAGCACTGAAGAGCACTTGATGCTTTTGTAGAGGACCCAGGCTTGGTGCCTAGCACCTGCATGGCAAATCATAACCCTCTGTAGCTCTAGTTTCAAGGGATTCAACACCCTCTTCTGGCCTCTATGGGCACTGAATGCACGTAATACATATACAGACAGACAGACAAAACATCCATCCACATAAAGTAAAAATAAACATTTTTTAAAGACATTTTGACTTTTCCAACTCACTAATAAAGATAAATACTAACAAGACAGTGATAAAAAGCTCATTTAATTGTGAAGAAAGTAAACTGGTGAGGTAGCTTAATGGGTAAAAATGCCTCTCATCAAGGCTGATTACTTCAGCCGCATCCTGGGATCCACTTGGGGGAAAGAGAGAACATAATGCCTACAAGCTGTCCTCCGACCTCCATATGCACATCATAGCATGTGCCTATTCACACACAAAACAAGTAAATTAAAAAATGGAAGTGAGGAAAGCATGTAGCTGATTCTACTGGTAAGATTTTAAAGTGGCCAAAAGGACATAAAAAGATGCCTATTATTATTACCCTTCAGAGAAATGCAAATCAAAGCCCCAGGGAGCTGGGTGAGGTGGTACATGCCTGTAATCCAGCACATAGGAGGCTGAAGCCAGAGCAGAGTTCAGAGTCATCCTTGGTTTGTTAACAAGTTTGAGGCCAGCCTGGGCTACATGAGACCCTGTCTCAAAACAAGCAGAAGAACCGGTGAGATGTTACTCCTTGGCCATTACGTTGACTACTTAAAAATGCCACTAACAAGAATGTGGGGAATCCGGGGTTGGGGATTTAGATCAGTGGTAGAGCGTTTGCCTAGCAAGCACAAGACCTTGGGTTCGGTCCTCAGCTGCTACAACAACAACAAAAAAAAAAAAGAATGTGGGGGATCCATAATCTTCAAACACTGCTGGTGGGGATGTAAAGTTATGGTATGGTTGCTTTGGAAACTAGTCTGGCAGTTCCTGCAAAGGTAAGACATAATATTTAGTATACAACCCAGCAATTCACTGTAGGTATAGACCCAAGAGATACAAATGTGTCTTACAAATCTTGTGTATAAGTCTTCATTAGTGGCATTACTCAAAATAGTCAAAGCATGGAAACAGCCCAGATGTTCCCCAACCGATACATAGGACATAATGAGTAGTGAATGCTCCAGAATCTGAAACTTCGTGAGGAATGACATAATGCCACAAGTAGAAAATGTTCACAGCTGACATCAGGCGATAAGCTGAGGTTAAATGTAACATATACCTGTAATTCAAGCACTTGGGAGGCTGAAACAGAGGGATCGTGAGTTTGAAGTCAACCTAGACAAGTCCTAAGCCAACCTGTAGTAAATAGTGAGATCTTGTCCCAAAAAGTAAATTAATTAAAAATTAAATAGGTATACTCACATGAGAGTAAGTTCAATGTCATGAGTTCAAGGCCCACCTGGGCTACATGGCCAGTTCTAGGCCATCCAGCATTGCAGGAATTTGTCTCAGAAACAGATGAAAACTACAGGCATACTAAAACTTTGTATGAAGTTACCATCAGGTTATGAGTATAAACAAATATAATTCATTTACTTGCATCCTGTCCCTATAACACCTCATTATATGTATGCACATGTTCCAAAATCTCAAATCTGAAACACTTGTGCTTTGAGGTATTTTGGGGAGAGGTGCTCACCTGAACTCATACATTCTCCAGTGGGGTAAGCCTGGAGACCTGCTGAAGGGAAAGAAGCAAGTTACAAAGCACAGGTATTGTGAGACTACCGTAGACCTTCATTATTTGTAGATTTCATATTTGCAAATTTGCCTACCCACCAAAGTTCATTTATAACCTCAGCCTCAGTACTTGACAGTCATTTGTGTGCATGTATAAGACGTGGAGATCTGTCATCCCAGCTGCAGTGGGGTAAAACAGTGTTCAAGTTTACTTCGCCTCTCATGCTATGAACACATGCCCATTTCATAGTCTGTTTAGTTCTGGGTTTTTCACAATAACAAATTGATTTCACTGTTTAAAATAGCTCCCAAGTATAGTTCTGTCTAATATTCCAAAGTACAAAAAGGCTGTGATAGGCTTTGCTAAAGAAAAAGTATGTGTATTAGATTTGTTATTGTGCTGATAGCTGTGAGTCATTGACACATTAACAGTATATCTTTAACAGAAATGCATGTAAAGCAAGTACATGTACTAATTGGTTGATGAAAATGTCACTTGAACAACAGGCATGGTGACACATGCATTTAGTCCTTGTACTAGAGAGGCCAGCAGCTGCACAGTGAGTTATAGGCAGAATGGGCTATCTCAAACTAACAAAGTGGCCTGAAGCCAATAGGAACCTAAACCTAATAAAACCTCTGTATTACTTCCAGGAATAATGATTAGGTATTAGCAGGGTTAGTAAGTAGGTAGGTATAGGATTAGTTCATAAATCTTTTAAGGATATAACCACCTCAATAACTAGTATCAACTATATATGAACTATCTGGAATAGACAAGGTCGTAGAGACAAAGTGAGTTTGTGTTTAGCAAAGGTGAGAGGTGGGGAACAAACTGGAAATGACTGCTAGTGAACACAAGCTGTTTTAAAACGAGCTTAGCAGGACAACAGTGGGTTTCATTGTGATGTCTTCATATGTGTTGTTATGATTTGTCCTCGTTCTCATTGTCCTGTGAATTCAGGATATCCTTCAGGGGTAATGAAAGTGTTTCAAAATAACATATAATGGTGTTATAACTGGGAATGTTAACACACACATACATTGAATATTATATTAAATGGGTCAACTGATGGTAACTGAATTTTATTTCAAAGCTGTTTATTAAAACATTTCTGGGAAATGGATTAGTTTTAATATTAATTGAATAATAGATTACATGAAACTTCATTTTCAGTGATGGGTTAGTGGCTTAATTTGGTCTGAAATGTATTTTTCTTGAAAAATGTATTCTGAGATATTTAAGGGTAATATAATAAGTTTAGAAGTTGTTTAGAATAATTTCAGATGTTTCAAGAATTCGTGGACAAGAGATAAAAAGTAAATATAAGATGATAGTAGTTACTGAATGTACTTTAAAAATATGTCTGTGTTCTGCCAAGCTTTTTTTTCCTTTGTAAATTTTTTCCAAAGGAAAGGTTGAGTGGAGGGAACTAAACACAGCATTGAGAATCTCTACGCGTTTGTGTTTCTGCCGTAGGCTTGTTAGTCTTCTTCACTGTGCTGGCTGTAATAGAAAACAAGAATGCACTGTGGACACTGGCACTAGATGCACTTAAGCATGTCACAACAGAAAAGCATTAAAACCTGGTGCCCGTGGAGGTCGGAAATGGTTGTTTGATTCCCTGTGACCCCAGTTATAAGAGTTACAGGTGGTTGTGAACTGCTGTGTAAGTGTTGGAAACCAAATCAGCTCCTGTGGAAAAGCAGCCAGCGCTCTTAGATGCTGAGACATCTCTCCAGCACCCAGCATACAGACTTTAAAGTCATTAAGCTTAAAATGGTAAATAAAAATATACAGTTCTTAGCTGCTGAGCTATCTCTCTAGCATGCAGACTTTAAATTAAGCTTAATATAGTAAAGACAGTTTTTTAATAAAAATTAGTTTTTTTAAAAAGGAATTTTCACAGCAAGTTATATATAATTTAAAAGAAATGGAATTTCTAAAACAAACAGAAAAATACAGTAGCCATAATTAAAACTTGCTTATTGAACAAAAGATTTATTTTGTGCCAGGCGGTGGTGGTGGTGGTGGTGGTGGTGGTGGTGGTGCACGCCTTTAATCCCAGCACTCAGGAGGGAGAGCCAGGAGGATCTCTGTGAGTTCAAGGCCAGCCTGGTCTACAGAGCAAGATCCAGGACAGGAACCAAAACTGCACAGAGAAACCCTGTCTTGAAAACAAAACAAAACAAAACAAAGATTTATTTTGTGCTTAAGTAACCCAGAATTTTCTTGCGTTTTAGATCTGCTGACTTGGGCCCTACTTTATTGACGAGACCTGGACAACCAACACTTACCAGAGTGCCCCCACCTATTCTTCCCAGGCCATCCCAGCAGACGGGGAGCAGCAGCGTCAACACTTTCAGACCTGCTTACAGTTCTTTCTCTTCTGGATACGGAGCCTATGGAAATTCATTTTATGGAAACTATAGCCCTTACAGTTACGGATATAACGGTTTGGGCTTTAACCGCCTCCATGTAGACGATCTTCCACCCAGTCGGTTTGTTCAGCAAGCTGAAGAAAGCAGCAGAGGCGCGTTTCAGTCCATTGAGAGCATCGTGCACGCATTCGCCTCTGTCAGCATGATGATGGACGCCACCTTCTCAGCTGTCTATAACAGTTTCAGGGCTGTCTTGGATGTAGCAAATCACTTTTCCCGGTTAAAAATACACTTTACAAAGGTTTTTTCCGCCTTCGCCTTAGTTAGGACTATAAGATACCTGTATAGACGGTTGCAGTGGATGATGGGTTTAAGAAGAGGCTCTGAGAATGAGGACCTGTGGGCAGAGAGTGAAAGAACTGTGGCCTGCCTTGGTGCCGAGGACCACGCAGCCACCTCAGCGAAATCCTGGCCAATAGTCCTGTTCTTTGCTGTTATCCTTGGTGGTCCTTACCTCATCTGGAAACTTCTGTCGACACACAGTGATGAAGTAACAGGTAAGAATGATTAAATGAGCTGGGCATGATGGCACACACCTTTAATTCCAGCACTCAGGAGGCAGAGACAGGTGGATCTCTGAGTTCAAGGCCAGTCTGGTCTACAGAGCGAGTTCTAGGGCAGCCAAGACTGTTACACAGAGAAATGCTGTCTCAAAAAAAAAAAAAAAAAAAAAAAAAAATATATATATATATATATATATATACACACACACACACACACACACACACACACACATATACATAAAACAGCTTCAGAACCATATAACAGTCTCAAACATCAAAAATGGATTTGATAAATTATTCAGTTGCATTTACTATTTTAATATAATTATACTTTTAGTTAAAAGCTTCAAAACTAGAAGAGGAATACTTATGTAACAAAGACAGACTTACCAATTATTTATTCAGTTTAATAGTACACACTAACCTAACTTGTTTACAGAGTACTGAACTTGGTGCTGTGGAAATATATAAAGATCCAAAGGGTATAATCCCTATTTTTCTAAAATATTGTTGAAGGAGAGTCGTTAAGACAATATCAGGCAGTTTTAATAAGGCAAAAATAGGGTATAGTAAGGCAGAAGCAGAAGCAAATTCAGGTCTAACTGACTGTAAACCCATAGTCAAGGAGTGAAGTCAACATTTTTGGCCATGGTAATGAAGAAATGGCATCTGAATTAGTTTTTTGATAGCTTTTGATTATTGTAGGAGGAGGTAGCTCACTGGCCATGAAGCCTAGGGTTCAATCTATAGTACCACCAAAAAGAAAAAGAAGAAAGGACCATCAAGCAACTACAAGCAGGTGGAACAGCTTGAACAAAAGTACATGGGCAAGAAAAGTGAGGCCTGGTCAGCAGTTGTCTTTGTACACAGAAAGGATAATTAGAATTAGGTTGGAGGCTAATGATGAGAGAAAGATCTTAATTGCTGTTATAAACTTAATTTTCATTTGTAAGGAATTGGTGATTTTTGTATTGGTAGTTTTTGTGTTAAGCATTTGTAACATAAATAGTTTTCTAAAGAGTTCAGACTGGGGGTTGGAGGTATAACTCACTGCTAAAGTGTTTACTTGCTAACATGTATATGTAAGGCCCTAGGTCTGTTGCCCAGCATATGAGAGAGAGAGAGCAGTAACAGTTTGTCCAAAGAGTTTGAGATAGATCCAGATTGAAGCATATTGCAGCCAAATAAATGATAAGATTTATAAAGGGTTGGACTGTGTTCAGTATCTAGTGACCTGTTTGGCACATTTTAAAAAAGGTTTAGCCAGGCGGTGGTGGCACACACCTTTAATCCCAGCACTTGGGAGGCAGAGCCAGGCGGATCTCTGAGTTTGAGGCTAGCCTGGTCTACAGAGTAAGATCCAGGACAGGCATTAAAACTACACGAAGAAACCCTGTCTCGAAAAACCAAAAAAAAAAAAAAAAAAGGTTTAATACTTACTAATTTGAGAAGTTAGATTAGATGAAAGAGATTGAAGACCTATGTGAGAAGGGTATGTGAGAAGCAGGACAAGTACAGTGGGTTGGTTGATAAGGCAAAGAAGGAATTAAAATGCCATAGACTCTTAAACTTGAGTTGTTATGGATGTTTTATTAAACAGGTATCCGCTAAATGCCTAATACAGGTCAGTTATAGTCGTAGAAGATGGATATAAAGCATGTTTTGTGGCAGTCTGGTGGGAGGCGATAAACAAAACATGTGGTGAGCCAGAAAATAGTAAGCAGTACAGGAAAGAGAAATCGTCAAGGAGGACATTGGGGTGTCATGGAGGAAAGAAGAGCGGAGAGGGGGCTGTAGTGCTGCAGATATTCAAGAAGGGCCTTCCTGAAAGGGCTGCGCAAAGAAGCCCTCTAGCTATGGGAGAAAAGTTCCAGACAGTAGAACTTCAAAGGATTTCAGTGGCAGTCCACCTAACGGGATAGACGAACAGCACGGAGTCAGAGTGATTGGGGCAGTGTAAGAGTAGCTAGCCGGAAATGGAGAGGGAGAAAACAGTGGCTGGGCTTATGTTGAGTTGATGGACCATTGGGGCATTCAAGTGGAACTTGACAGAGTTTAAGAAGGGTGTGTGTGTGTGTGTGTGTGTGTGTGTGTGTGTGTGTGTGTGTGTGTGTTTCTCATTCTGTAGCCCAGACTTAAACTTTGAACAATCCTCCTGCCTCAACCTACCAACATGCTTAGATTACAGATATGAATCACTGTGTTGGGTTGCAGAAAGCAATTTTAAAGGCAAGTGGGGGCGGGTGGGCAACAGGCTCGCGCGCGCTGCGCGCGCATGCGCGCGCGCACACACACACGCTGGGGGGTGGGGGGAGAGCAGACAGAGCTTTTAGATGGCTAGCAGGTAAAAGTGCTTGCCTCCAAGCCTGACAACTTGACATTAATCTCTTGGACCTACCTACATGGATGAAGGAGAGAAAAAAGGCAGACCTCGATCTTAGGAAATAAGTAAGATTTATGAGTCATTCACATAGAAGTGATAGTTGAACTAGTGAGTGGATATTGCTATACTAGAGAACTCAAGAAGAGAAGACAAGATAGAAATCACCTAGAACAGGAAGAGCCATTTATTGCTGCATTCCAGAAGCAAAGGTGAGAAGAACCTTCAGGAAGGTTGGTGTAAGATGAGGGACTGGGTAGAGATCAGATTTGGCAAATAGAGCACTCAAGCTCCAAAACATACTTGTGGGGAAGTGGAAGGGAAGGTGAAGTTTTTGGGGTGGGAAGGAGCAATGAGTAGGAGAGGGAAAAGAGCAGGATCGGTGTGGTCGTTTCCTGGTTCCCGCCCATGCAGCCTGGACTCAGGCCCTGCGTGCACTCACAGTAGTCAGCTGCTGAACTGCATTCTTAGCCCTGCTTTGTCTGCTAAGAAACTAGATCTCTGCGGGCTGCGGTGGCGCACACCTGTGATCCTAGTGCTTTAGAGAGAAGGGCAGGAAGATCTATGTAGCCAGTTCCAGGCTAGCCAGGGATCTATATTAAGATCTTAACTCAAAAAAAGGGAGGAGGAAGTTAGAGCTCTTGATGTTTTTTAGGCCAAAGGAAAGAGGTTAAATGGCATGGTGATGCCCATGCCACATAATCTCACACTGAGAGGCCAGCTTGGCAGACAGGGCAAGTTCCATGCTACCTGGAGCTACAAAGTAAGATCCAGTCTCAAAAAAAACAAGGAAGAAAGGAGTAGATAGTAACGGAGTGATTATAGATTAGGGATTGGTGGAGGAATTAAGTAATGAACCCTTTTTATAGGAAAGAGGAGAAAAATGTGCCACAAAGAACCAGGTAAAAAAGAAGGGGGATGTCT